>NC_134492.1:21959037-22109037 GCF_040206685.1 Ascaphus truei | reverse complement strand
GCCAATTAGTGATGTAAGGCGCGATAGCGGGTGCAATGACGTCTGCTACATCTGTATCCCATGCTTTATCGGTGCCACCTTTTAACCAGAGAGAGTCTCTGTAAGAGTCCTACGTTAATTCTGCTCATTCTTTTTGAGAGAGCTTTTCAAAGATGAAATCATACAGAGTACTTTATGTTTTTCTGGGAGTGTAAGGAATTGTGGCCATTTCATCTCAATGTGTGTGTGAAATACCTTATGGCAGGTGTGGCCAACTACAGTCCTCAAGGGCCACCAACAGGTCAGGTTTTCAAGATATCCCAGCTTCAGCACAGGTAGTTCAATTAGAGGCTCAGACAAAGACTGAACCTCTGCTTGAGCCATCTGTGCTGAAGCAGGGACTGAGTTGAGCCACCAGCAGGTGATATCCTGAAAACCTGAGCAGTTGGTGGCCCTTGATGACTGTAGTTGCTCACCCCTGCCTTATGGTATAATATACTTCATAGCTTTTTAATCTTACGGAAAGTTATACACTGAATGGCAACACTAATATACACCATTTATACTACTTATTATACTGCTTTCAAGAGGACATGCTTATAACAGGGTAAAAAAACAACCAGAGTGATTATCTATATGATGTTCATCAAATTTCCTATTAAATGATAAACAAATGAGAATTTAACAGCAAATAACCTAAATCCCAAAACACTAGTGAGTAGGACCACAGGTGGTAAGCACATGCAACTCACTGTACCTTGTCTTGTTTTCTGAATGAGGCTCAAAATATTGTATGCAACCCGGATTAAATGGAAAAAAGATAGTTTTGTGCACTGGAGGTGGGGACCTGTCACTGTATTTATGCGGGTTGTCCCAGACACTGACAAAGAGGCCAGGACCGTACAACCAGCGTGAGCACAATGCCAATGCTAAGGTTTTCCTTCCAAGTTTATCTGCAAATGAATCATATTGCTACAGCATGGCAGCTTGCCGATTACATAAGCACCTCTGGTGTTCTATCTATCTGATAAGACGGCCTTGTCTTTCTTCCTGGACAAAGGAAGCAATACATCTCAGCCACAACGGCAGGTGCTGCAACAAAGCCCCTTACTGCCATTTAAAGGGAAAAGAGGCCACTTAGAGCAGGGTTTTGGCTTTTAGCCCCTCCTCGTCTCAAATACCACAATCTGATCATCTGGAGCGGGGGGGGGGGGGGGGGGGGGGGGGGTAAGTTTAGGAGTAAATAGAGGAGTGCCCTTTAATTAGAGTGTAAATTCTGTGAATTAGTGTTCTTTATCAATACATTACAAAGATCTGTGCCTATGTACATATTTATACATTAAGGTGCAAGATCTGTATTTGTCAGTGTGTGTCAGCATTGTGTAGCATAAGGCACGTTCTATAGTGCTGGGCGCGTTCTATGCTGTGCGCGCGGAATTTTAGTTGCTAACGTCAGTCAGCCTTTCTATACAAGGGCCGCGCGCGCGGCAGGAAGAGGGGAGCCGACAGACAGCGGCGAAGATGAGGAAATTCATCTTTTCGTGCCGCTACCGGCGCTGAATGTATGTATGTGTGTGTGTGTGTGTGTGTGTGTGTGTATGTATGCATGTATGTGTGTGTGTGTGTGTGTGTGTGTGTGTATGTCTGTGTGTGTGTGTGTGTGTGTATGTATTTGTGTGTCTGCACAAGACTAATAAATTTTTTATTTTTACCAATGTTTTTTTTTTTAATAAATAATAAATTACACAAACACACACACACACACACACACACACACACACACACACACACACACACACACACCCATATACATACAGGCATACCCCGCATTAACGTACGCAATGGGACCGGAGCATATATGTAAAGCGAAAATGTACTTAAAGTGAAGCACTACCTTTTTTCCCACTTATCGATGCATGTACTGCAATCGTCATATACGTGCATAACTGATGTAAATAACACATGTGTAACAGGCTCTATAGTCTCCCCGCTTGCGCACAGCTTCGGTACAGGTAGGGAGCCGGTATTGCTGTTCAGGACGTGATGACAGGCGCATGCGCGAGCTGCCGTTTGCCTATTGGGCGATATGTACTTACTCGCGAGTGTACTTAAAGTGAGTGTCCTTAAAGCGGGGTATGCCTGTACACAAACACAGACAAACACACTCAACACTGTATACTTACGAAAAGTATGCAGCACGCGCGTTCGCATAGGCAAGCGCGGCCAGACGGCCGCATGCTGTATATAACAGCCCTAATTTGGGGAGTCATGGGGACACTGGGAGAGACTGGGACAATGCAAAGCTAAGTGTTTAGCTGTGCTTCGTCCCCGTGACTCTGTACTATGCCGTCTCACTGATTCGAGTCCTTGTAGGCAGACACCTTGGCTAAGATCCTGCAAAGCACTGTCAGCAATAATCTAAAACTTCCTCAGCAAAGCTAACAGCAGCTTCCATAAAGAAGATCTTTTTGAACTACATTGGCTTTTACATTTATTTGGAGCATTCTGTGTGAAGGAGTTAAACATTTAAGGGTACTCGCGTTATGGTCAAAGCACAGGTTTGCAATGAAGATAATTGCAAAGTGTGAATTCTCACACAGGAATCCCGTGTCTTTATGACAAGCGACATGCTATATTCCTTTTGCTGCTTTTCTCTCGGTTATCCTTTACACAGCTCAATGCATTCTGCCACGTTATTGCTAAAATAAATAGTTGCATGGCTTTTGTTTGTAAATGTCCAGTCCCCTTTAAAGCTGCAGTTCAAGCAATATCCTACTTGTGTGTTTAAAAAAAAAAAAACAATATCGGTTCTGTACTATGAGAAAATACTTGTAGCATTTAAAAAATAACAAAAATGTTAAAGACATTTTAATGTATTCTAAATGTAGCAGCTGTTCCTCCCCCTTACCGGAGATCTGGCTACTACATGGGTGTTCTCTGGTGCTGTTAGCTCACCTGTGGCCTTACAGGAGGTCTGAGGGCTCCGCGGATGGTGTATGGGAGCAGCAACAGGACAGGGCTTTCCTTCTTAGGGAGCAGCGCCTCCATCCCATGGGGATCCTGGCAGAGGCAGGATGGATCCCCACAGGCTCATACTCTCTCACGGACAGACTCAGACACTTGTGATGGTATAACTGGTCTTTATTCCTTCTCCTTCTTCCCTGGAGCAGACCCCAGGATTCCCTCCTCAGCTCCTTCCCCCCCTGACGGGGCAAAGGGAATCACTCCCACTCCTCTGAGGGAGGGAAGACACACACCAACAACAACACACAATTTGATGGAGTTCAAGCTTTTATACCTGGGGGGAGGGGCTTGTAACCCTGCCCCATAACAGGGCAGGTCCAGGTACTGACAGGCATCACAGAATCTGCATGTGACCCAGTCAGTACCCTTCCCAGGTAAGACATGCCAACTGCCGGTTAGGCCTGCCCCTGGATATGGCAATATTGTAACCATCCAGGCTGAAACTGCAGGAGTTTTACCTCAAAACTGCATGGTGCTCTCAGGACTTATAGTGTTGAGGCCAGTGGAAGGCTGTAGCCAGGGGCACTAGCCTACACAAGCATATTTGTTTCTATAGAAACCATTTACAAAGTCACATCCCCTTCCTCTTGAGACAGGCTCTGGCTCCTGCCCTCTCTCTAGCAGTGTACCAATTGAATCTAGTGCCTGCCTGGACACATGATCTTCCACACACAACTTTGCATCCTGGGTACTCTTGTGCAGCCCTAACAGTGAATTAAATAACCCGATTCCGCGATCGATTACAGGAGAACGGATCGATCGGCAACTTAGCTAATCACTTGTCAGTGTGCAGATTGTATTGATGCACATATTGAATGGGGGGAAAAAAAGAATTTAAAATGTCAGCTTGAACTGCAGCTTTAACATAACATATTGCTAAAATTGATTTAAACAGAAAATCGGTAACATTGACAGATTTCAACACATACTTACCATTTTTCATATTTATATTATACTTGAAAGTAAGTAAAAAGGTACAAATCAGATACTCAAGCTTCAAAGTTTTGTTTTTTTATGAAGAGATTTTCAGCATAAGTACGTGATGCCGTTAGTGGGAACAACAACTTTTTTAGTCACAATCCAAGAAAGGAAAAAAGGTTATTTATTGAAGAAAAAAGCTCACCCCTTTTGATTTTGATTAATAATATTTAAACATTTCTTAAATTATGTAGCACTTATTTAAAAGCAGCAATTCTACCTCATTAGGCCTCGGGCATGGTCAGCGCCCGTGCTGAGGCGCTCTCGCTTACCAGTGAGCCCCTGCAGCCGCAATGAGAGCGGCTTTAGCAGGGGCTCGCACACGCTTCCGCAAGCGTGCGGAAGCGTGGGTCTTATGACATTTTTAGATTCAAGCGCTCACGGGAGCGCAGGGCGGTCACGTGAGCGGTTCGCCCAATGAGGGCGAACCAGCTCCGTGACGTCACTGGCCCGCCCCCGGACGGCGCGCTAACCAAGGCTAGGGAAAGCACCCGCTTTCCCTCAGCCTCAGCGCGCCTCCGCACGGCTGCTGCAACCCTGGACGCAGCCTTACCTGTCCAAGCTTTCAGTGTATTGAAGTCCTTCTGTAGAGAAATAACATCCTACTCCGAGTTTACTACCATATATAATTTTCCGTCATCAGCAATGAGGGAGACTTTACTATCTTTGCTGACTTCATGCTCATTAACAAACAAGTTAAAAGGCAGTGGCCCAGTACTGCACTTACAACTTGAGCCCAATCTGACAAGATTCCATGTAGGACAACTCTCCCCTGCCTATCCTTCAACCACTTTTCAAAGCAGATGCAAATATTTTCACCCAGACCCATTTCCTTTACGTTTTACACTAGCCTGTGTGGGACCGTATCAAAAGACTTTTCTGAATCTAAGTAGACTACATCAAGTACATGGTCTTGGTCAACATGCCTACTTCCAACCTCAAAAAAATACCAATAAGCTTAGTTTAGCATGACCCGTCCCTCATAAATCCATGCTATTACTTATACTTTTTGCATCCAAAATGTATTCCTGAATATAATCCCTTAACAAACCTTCACATAGCTTCCCCGCGATTAATGTCAGGCTTACAGGGCTGTAATTCTCTGTTAAAAAAAATAAGAACGGCTAATAACGGTTCAAACCAAATGGTCAATCAAGCCCAGTATCCTGCCTTACACCAGGGCTGCTCAACGTCAATTCTTAAGGTCCCCCCCTCTTCACCACTAGGTCATCAGGATATCCCTGATTCAGCACAAGTGACTCAATCAGTCCCTGCTTCAGCACAGGTTTCTCAATCAGGGGCTCAGTCTTTGACTTGTGCTGAAGCTGGGATATCCAAAAAACCTGACCTGGTGGGATGGGTGCTTGAGGACTAGAGTTGAACCTTCCTGCCTTACAGTGGCCAGTACTGGAAGCTCCTGCGTGAGCTTATCACCCACTCCCTGCCTCCAGATATGTCCATGCTGCTAGTATCCATCTACGGACTTACTCTCCATGAATGGAGCTAGCCCTATTTTAAAGCCATAAATGAAATTTGATGTCACAACCTCCAGTGGTAGTGAGTTCAAGAGGTTCATTGAGAGCAGAGTAAGAAACCGTTTCCTTTAATTTGTTTAAAAATGATCACACTCAAAATCCTATATGTGTTTCTTAAATAAATCAGTTCTGTTGTATTGCATCATAAGTGCTCCATTTTTTCCCACTCTTTATGCCCTTTTTAACGAGTTAATGTATTAAGCTTCCTTGGGTTGCTCCAGTAACCATTTAGGAACCACAGCGTTTCTGATTTTGAAATAAGTGGCCACATAGAGAGAGAAGGAGTGGCTCAGTGAGTAAGGACACTGACTGACACTGAGATTGCTGCAGGGGAGCCTGGTTCAATTCCTGGTGTCGGCTCCTTGTGACCTTGGGCAAGTCACTTTATCTCCCTGTTCCTCAGGCACCAAAAACATAGATTGTAAGTTCCACGGGGCAGGGACTGAGTCTGAAAAATGTATCTGTAAAGCGCTACGTAAAACTAGCAGCGCTATACAAGAACATGCTATAAAAATATATATATATATATTGCTAACCCTAGAAAGCAGGATCTTTGCCGATCGATCATGGGAGAACAGATCGATCGGCACCTTAGATAATTGCATTGCCGTAAATGTATAGATCTGCTGCATTTATTAGAATAAACTGGGCATGAGTCAATGCCCCTTTAAGTATAGTCAATTAGTTGATGCGCTGAATCACAACAAAAAAAGGCTCGGAAATGCGCAGAATGGAATATTCTCATTGGGTTATCATGATGTATAATGCTCTCCGACAGTCGTGCACATAATGATGTAACAGTATCTCCCCTTACCTCAGTACAGAATGGGGTGAGCTGTGGGTGCACCACGGGCTGCACGTATGTATGAAAGGTGGATTCTATCTCCATTGTTCTGCCATTTAACTTCAGGATTGGGAATTCAATTATTTCCTAGGATTCAAAAGGGGGGAAAAAAAGAACATATTTCATAACGTCCGTGGACAGAGGCCATTTCATTTGTACAAAGATTGCCATATATGGGGTCAAAATGATAAATGTGACTGCTTTAGTTTACCTAAAACATTTTAATAAAATATATATATAAGTACACCTTAAGCCCCTTTATCCATAAGATGAGAAAGTAAGGGAAAAGCAAAAGCATTCTTAATATAAAAAATAATAATATTAAGCCACAGTAAGATCTCATTCAAAAGTAACAACGGTAATGTATACCCCACTTCCCACATTCCCCTATGCTTATCGTTAAATCAAAAATCACACCACAAATTATTGTATTTGACAGGGTCACATGTACTATATGCAGTGGTTGACAAATCATCAAAAAATCTACTCGCCACCTAGTACCAAACGTGTGCTGCTTGGGCCAATATTTACTCGTCCGGGGGTTAAATCCACTCGCCCGGGGCGAGCAAATGTATAGGTTTGTCGAACACTGACTATATGTAATATATACCTGCTGTATAATGGCGTTTTTTCACCCTATGCCACCCCCCATCACACCAAAAATAAAAGTAATCAATAAATTAGCCTGAACATGTATGTGCACTTGGAGTGTAAGCTTGGAGTGGGTAGCTTATCCCCAAATCATGGTCTGGTTTGGTGTATTTGTGTATCCAGACAGCAGGTTTGTGAGCCACTGCTGTATGCGGAGTACATGTTTAACAACACGTTCTAAACAGGTCAAGCTGATAAATCTGTCTCAGTGTCTCTCCTGCTGAAATCCCTCTCCTGGCTTCCTATTAAACTCAGTATCACTTACAAAATTCTCCTATTCACTTTTCTCAGGCTATACACTCCTCTGTCCTGCCTTACATCTCAGCCCTAATTTCTCGCTATACACCTGCCCGACTCTTGCGTTCTGCTCAAGCATGTCTTCTGCCTACCCTTTCTGTATCTAAAGCCCTCTCCCACCTAAAACCACTCTCATTTCTCCGTACCTATGGAATGCCCTTCCCTTCAATATCAGATTAGCACCTTCTCTCTCCACCGTTACAACCTTTCTTAAAACACACCTCTTTAACAAAGCATATGGATAGCTCTGATGGCTGATACTGCACATCTCATATGCACTAACCATGACCCCTTGCAGATGCATTTATAACAGCCCCGCCCCCCCCCCCCCCTAAGGTCTCTGTAATGTCTCACTACTTACCAACTAGATTGTAAGCTCTGAAACACGTATTCATATTATGTGTTATATCAGGGGTGCGCGAGATTTTTTTTTGGGGGGGGGGCGCGGCGGTTGCAGAAGCCCCGCCCTTTTCCCCAAGGCATCTAAATTAAATGCCGGGGGATCACGTGAGGCCTCTGCAACTCTCTACTTACCATGATTCAGACGCTCTGTGACGCTTCGCCATGGCAACGTGGAGTCAAATGATGCTGCGGGGTCATGTGACGCAGCTCCAAGGTGGAGGGAGGGCGCGAGCACCGAGGCAGGCAGGACAGGGGGCGCAGCAGCAAAACTTTGCGCTCCCGTGTGTTATATTATTATGTCATATGTATTACAGCTGTCAAATGCTATTTACCTGGATGGAGCTACATAAATATATATATATATATATGTATACATACATACATACATACATACATACATACATACATACATACACACTGTTCTTCCCAACCACTCCCAAGATCACACTCCCCTTGAACAAAGCGATATATGAAAGGACAAGATGCAATTAGAAAGCTGAAGTCATTGAAATCCTGCATGCAAGATTTTAGCAAACCTACAGCATGATGTTCCAGGAGATAACACATTCCATAACCAGCCCATTTCAACACATCCTGGGGCTACATGTTCTTATTTACCTAGTATCAGAACTATAATTCCCAGAATGCATTGAAATACAAACCAGGTATCATCTAATTAGTTCACCTGGATGTACGTACGACCGATTCCATAAGAACGTGATTGTATAAAGAAACTGTATGACACATAAATAAAATATGACTGCCAATAATCAGGGGAACAATAAAATTCACTTTTTTTTTTAATCATGATCTATAAATGCAGTTACTATATAAAAAAGGTCAATCCTATACTGCTTCCAGCGGAGTGAACTCCTGTGGGAAGTATATTCGACTGCGAGAACATATCTTTTTAGACCTGGAGGAGCTAAACTCTTGGTGAATCCTCTATTTTAGTTTCTCATTGCAATGTGTTGCAGACGTTTCTGGCAGCAAGAGAGTTAAATGGTTAACCCTATTTATCAGGCCTAAAAATGTGGGGGGGGGGGTTTGTTTTACATAATTACTTTACACTTTGTTATTTAGATCTTATTCTTATTCGTTATAAACATGCACAAACACTTTTTTTGGCATTGGAAAAAACAGTTAATTATGCAATACATAATATTTTGAGGATTCCTATAGAGCAGAGATGCGCTAACTGTGGGGGCGCGGCGGTTGCGGAGGCCCTGCGCTCTTCCCCAGAGCATTCAATTTAAATGCCGGGTGATCGCGAGAGGCCTCTGCAATTGAACTTACCGAGGTTCAGCCGGCTTCAGATGATGCATTGACATGGCAACGCGGCATCGAATGACGCCACGGGGTCATGAACCCGTGGTGTCATTTGACACCTGTCGCCATGGCAATGCATCACATAACATGACCCCACTGACAGGAAGGTAAGGGGGCGCGAGCACCGGGGGAGTGGATGCAGGGGGGCGCAGACACAGAAGTTTGCGCACCCTAGCTATAGAGCAATCAAAAACTGAGCCACTGATTGAGCCACTTGTGCTGAAGCAGGGATATCCTTAAAACCTGACCTGTTGGTGGCTCTCAGGACTGGAGTTGCCCTCCTCTGCTATAGAGTAAGGTGCCGGTATTAATAACTCATCCCTAATCACGGTGTTTGTAATCAGTGTTCTTATTCTCTCACCAGCGTATACACTTCTAACGGGCTTCTTACAAAGGCATTACGTGTTCTATATGTAAGGATTCATCTTAAGAGTCTAAACCAGGGGTCTCCAACAGATTAATCGGAAGCGATGAGCAGCTTGCCGGCTGCCACTGAGTATCTCGTCCTTGCCTCCGCCGCAGGGGGAAGGCGGGGGAGTGCGAGCAGAAGTGACCCAGGTCAGAGACGTGGTGCGCACGCACGCGCTAACTACGCTGAAGCCCGTTGCCTTGCATTTTATAGTGAGTGGGTTGCGCCAAGGCAGGAAGGGACCCCGCACGCCTCAGACAGCCCCCCACCAAAGCTGCCTTGCACCTGCTTCTCTACTCCTCTACAAAGGTAAAGATCAGGGTCCCAGGAGACCAGGACTAATACCAGGGATCAATATCACCAGACAGAAAGACAACAGTTTATCAAATGAACTAATTGGAAAACAGTATCCACAACAGTACAAATAAACAGACAACACACATACCCACAACTTGGGGAAACTGGGAATACCCTGCAGTCTTTCGTAGTTGCAGGGACCACCTTGCAGAGATTTCCCCTGGTATCTTCATTCTACTTGCACAGTACCTACGGAGACTGGTTTTAAACCTGGGACCAGCACTAGAGCTCTGTATCTGCAGCTGGCAATCACCACTGGAACTTGAGTTTGAGCTAACTAGGGGTCTCCCGCCCCACCTTTTTATACCCTTAACCCACAACTTTGAAACATTCAGGGCAAGGTGCTGTCTACCTGCCCAGCCCGATTGGTGGATAGAAATGCAACATTAAAAAGAGCAACATACAAACTGCTACAGGCAAAGGTCACAGACAGTTTGCAACATATCTCCTGCAACCACATTAACCCCTGGTCCCAGAGGTGTTGGAACCAGTTTTACAATACAGCTATAATACATATATAACATAATATAATACACTGTATTACTGACAGGTAGGGGTAATGGCAGGCTTGAGCTGTAGTAACAGCAGCCATATTTACCCCTACCGTCACAATCAGTTTCCCCTAATTTTACATATGATTTTTTCAATTCAGCTTTAACACCTATTAATTATTCTCTCAGTATCAGTTATGAGTTGGCGATTTAATGGCGACCTATAAAACTTGCTCGGCTTATGTGTAACCTTATCTAATCCACATATTTTCAATACATGTTTTAGTAGCTTGGGATAATTTTCCTTGATCAGAAGTAGCTCTCATTACAGAAAATGTTGGAGACCCCTGGTCTATAACTTCATTTATTAACACCTTTAGTGCAGAGATGGCCAGTTGTTGGTTGCATGGAAGGTCTCAAACTAGCTGCTCACCCCTACCACACGCAGTACTCATCACCAGAGATCTGACTCCAAAAGACTGGTCACGGTCCCGGTCCCAAGGTTCACCAAAGTATCCGGACGCTCCTCCTCCTCTTACCGTGCACCTCACAACTGGAACAATCTACCAGCGCGTCTCAAAACCGCCACCGGTCTAAATTCTATAAAAACTAAACCTGTGTCACATTTTAATCTAGTCTGTACCTGATAAATACGACCATAACACAGATTATCTTTACTGTCCATGCAACATCTTTAAATATAATGTATAACCCTGTTCATTTAATGTAACCATGTATCTGTTATCATAAGGCCGCGGTTATAGTGCCAAAACAAATGCATTGTCGCTGCCGCGGTGATTTTTTTAAGCCGGGAATATTTGATTTTTCAGGGGCTGTCGCCTCATGTGACAGCCCCTGAACCAATCAATGGCCTTGTCGTCCGCGACGCCTCCGCAAAGTGAAATACAACTTTCGCCAGCGGCAACGGGTGACGTCACGCATCACCGTCGCGGGCACTATACGCACGGCCTAACTCTGTACCCAGGACACACTTGAAAACGAGAGGTAACTCAATGTATTACTTCCTGGTAAAACATTTGATAAATCACTAAAAACATACAAAATATGAAAATGGTATTACATTGGTTGAGTACACACTTTATCGTAACCTCCATGTACTCTATGTCCGGAGCAAAACCTAAAAAATTTAAATCAGGCAGCACTCAAAAGTTAGCTGCTCACCCTACTTTAAACGCAGTTAACGACACGAAGCAAAAAAAAAAAAAAAGTTGCTTTCTACAAAGATAAAATATATATATATATATATATATATGCAACAAATACCAGAAAGATAAAACACACAGCAAGAAGCCAATGGAGATAAAAGCATAATCATTACTTTTGGTTGTTAATTCCATTTTTTTATGTCCCTTGTTTTCCTACCGAATGCCCATTCTAAAGAAAGAGTGACAATTTGTTTTGTGCCTTAAGAAGATTAATTGGTCAGTGTTTCCTAATAGAGACGCATGGCAATGAGACGCTTTTTCTTTATTCTTTTAGATGCGCGCTGGGTCGGGGTTATGCTAATGAAACCACTGACTGATGTCACTAGCTGTTACATTTATTTTTATTTTTTTTAAAGTGATATCTATTGCTTTTTAATATTCAAAAACAGCTTGCAAAATTTAATCAAAGCAGGCAGAAGCCCACATTTTTACTTTGTTGACATCTATATTAGCACATTCATACATTTTTTAAAACCAGGAATGCAATTAGGGAGTTTTTAACCGGTTAGGCGTGAAGGACCTGCAAAGCATTGTTCAGCAATGATTCCCAAGACCCTACACCAGGACTGGCCAACTCCAGTCCACAAGGGCCACCAACAGGTCAGGGTTTAAGGATATCCCTGCTTTAGCACAGGTGGCTCAATCCGTGGCTCAAAGACTGAGCCACGGATTGAGCCACTTGTGCTGATGCAAGGACTGATTGAGCCGCCTGTGCTGAAGCAGGGATATCCTTAAAACATGACCTGTTGGTGGTCCTTGAGGACTGGAGTTGGCCACTCCTGCACTATACACTGAAAGGACGGACATTAAAGTGGTTTAAAAAGAAAGATTAATTGACGTACGCATCCTGAACATGTTAAAAATAAAATTGGGGGAGAAATTATAGAACGAAAAATGTAGTTGGCTGGAGACATTAAGAGAACAGCTAGTGCATGGGACACAAAAGGAAGATTATTTCAGAGAAACTGAACTACATTTTCAGGCATTCACTGTGGTTTATGTTAAAAGTTTCCTTAAAATCTCAGCATGCAAGACAAGCATCTCATGAAAATTAGGAGGGATTTCGACTATAAGTATGCCATACTCTTGGGACAGTAACATTGGCAGAATATTATTTACACGTACAACAAATACATATTACGCTTTGCAAAAGTACAAATTGGTACTCGTAGTGGTTCATGCCTCGAAAAGGTAACTTCTGTACAGGCATACCTCGCATTAACGTACGCAATGGGACCGGAGCATGTATGTAAAGCGAAAATGTACTTAAAGTGAAGCACTCCCTTTTTCCCACTTATCGATGCTTGTACTGTACTGCAATCGTCATATACGTGCATAACTGATGTAAATAACGCATTTGTAACAGGCTCTAGTCTCCCCGCTTGCGCACAGCTTTGGTACAGGTAGGGAGCCGGTATTGCTGTTCAGGATGTGATGACAGGCGCATGCGTGAGCTGCCGTTTGCCTATTGGGCGATATGTACTTACTCGCGAGTGTACTTAAAGTGAGTGTACTTAAAGCGGGGTATGCCTGTATTGTATCTCACAGTATTTTAGAATACAGAATGGAGACTAGGACAAATAGTATACATAGTGTATATCTGTGTTTTGAGATATACAGCTCAACCCTGTTATAGCGCAGTCCGCTGCAACGCGGAACCGCTTATAGCACGGTCTAAGCATGGCTCCCGATTTACAAACACCTCCAATGTTTTTTTTATTATTATCATAACATCCAATGCTTTATTGCTAATGGATACACACACACACACTAATAATTTTTGTATGTGTGTCCGTTAGCAATAAAGCATTGAATGTTATAATAAAAATAAAAAAAAACCTTGGAGACGTGCAGGTGGACGCATCCTGATGAAGCGGAGAGAGCTGCAGATGCCGGGCAAGTCCTCGCGCGGTAGCCGTTTTGCGATCAAGGTTATAATGCGGTCTCATTATGTGGAACCCGAGCACAGCATTATAACAGGGTTCAGCTGTATATAGATATATCTATATATAGATATATCTCTATACCATGCATTTTAAGTTATGGTGGGTGAAAAAGACGACAGAAAACCTCCACCGTTAGCATATAGCCAATAAAGAATATCACTTGTGAGCACATTCACATGTCTTAGACAGATCTGCAACCCTGCCTTTCAACCATTATCACTTCACATACAGTGCCCCCACTGCAGCAAGGGATTCTGGGAGATGACATGCAAATGAGTTGCTCATTTGCTCATTTGCTCAATGCTCATTTGCATGTCATCTCCCAGAATCCCTTGCTGCAGTGGGAGCACAATATGCGAGGTGATAATGGTTGAAAGGCAGGGTTGCAGACCTGTCTAAGACATGTGAATGTGCTCACAAGTGATATTCTTTATTGGATATATATACATATATATATATATATATATATATATATATATACACACACACATATACATATATATATATATATATATATACACATATACACATATACATATCTCTTTACCGTGTTAGCCAAGCTTAATAATCAAAAACATATAGTCGATACCGCTCTGTGGCTAAAAAAATGCCTTTATTTGTGCGAGCTTTCGAGATACAGTGATCTATTCGCCTGAATACATATGTGTGTATGTATATGTATATAAATAAATTGCAACTAAAACAAAAAAAAAAACTATGAGTGTGCTAGATTGGCAGTGAATGTATAGCTTGTAACAATATGTTAAATATTTCCCAGATCCTGCACTAACTGGGAGCCCACAAGTCAAATTTGGAAAAAAGGCATATCAAAAGATATTTTATATAGAAGAATATTCAGTGCACAAAGATAAAACGTTCTCCAAAAATACCAGTGTCGCTGCTTCTGTAGAGATGACCGCTTCTCCTCCAATAGAAACCTCAGAGTAAACAAAAAAGCACAGACATAGCATCAAATCTTTTTATATCATCAAAATGCACCAAGAAAAGAGTCGCACTTACAAGGTAATTGTAATATAATCGCCTGGTATAAGGGAAAAACAGTTTCCTATGTGATCTGGTCAGCGTCCCACTCTGTTCTCCTTTTAGTCCATTCTTCAGTATTGAAGGCTCCATTCCTCCCCCTTATTCGGAGCACTCCAGCAGCGCTGCAACCGGCCACCACACGCGAGCAGCGTTCTGTATGCAGACTAGAAAGGCAACAACGTACCACTCCACGTGGCTGTTGATACCTGGAGGTAGGTCTCTGGAGGACTCCGGGAATGTGAGACCCTTCACCCTGCTTAGTCCTACGCGTTTCGCCAGACACTGTGGCTTCAATAAGAAGGAGCTTGCAGATAGTGGGGAAGGAAAGGAGACGTCAATACGGAAAAACGGATGAAAAGGAGGACAGAGTGGGGCGCTGACCAAATCACATAGGAAACTGTTTTCCCTTATACCAGGCGATTATATGACTATTATCCTATAAGTGTCTCTCTTTTTTGACGTGTTTTGATTACATAACTTAAAATCTTTTTTATGTCTGTGCTTTTCTGTTTTGTCTGATTTCTTTATTTGCCTGCTTTTAAAAATATAAAAACCTATAAATGTTAATAAAATAAGATATTTAATCAGCAAGCCTTGGACTTCCCTTGTTTTCCGTAAAAAAAATGATAAAGGCATTCTTAATAATAATAAAAATATTACATTAAGAATACATTATGTGTCTCACTCAGCAGTGACAAAGATTATATATACAAACAACCCTGCATTCACTTATGCTTCTCATTAAATTACAGCCATAGCAGAAATGAATGTATATAACTAGCAGGAATAAGGACACATTTGATATAACAACAAAACACAATAAATAGCAGTTATAGGTTGGTAAACCATAACTCTACATATCCAAACATTTGTCAGATGTAGGAAACCAATGTCTCTTCAACCGCTTTTGTGTCAGCAGATCGCGTTGTAAAGCAATGTATTGTAGGCTTCTCTGTGAAGGGGTTAACAGCTATTTATTTTATTTATATGAATGTGTGTTTTAGTATCCAGATAAAATGTATCTCATTAGCAAAGGCAGATTTAACATTATCAGCGATAAGTGTTGGCATGCTCGGCATATTAAAATTTTATCTTTAAAATATATATATATTTTACCAGGCAACAACAATTTGAGATGTATGTCTCATTTTGCAAGTTTGCCCTAGAAATACATCATCATCACAAGGCGATATTTATGTTTGCGTATATATCTCTCTCTCAAGATGAAAAGGAAACTATTTATCTTTAGATGCATTGCTAATATTTGCTTCAGCAGGGCAGCAGTAAAGCTGTATACCATCACAGACTTGTACATATATACATCTTTTATCGGCTCATCTTCAGCGCTGGAGGGGACTGCACTAAACTGTAATCTCCGGCAGAAGAAAAGGGGTCAAACGTTTCCACTTTTATTTAGTTTTGGGAATCAAAGTGGAAAGGTTGAGAAATGGAGAAACAGAATTGAAATGAAAGGTACCGTTTTGGTTTAAATGTTATGGAACTGTCTTTTAATGGACTAATATGATTTTGTTTGATTTATTGTCTCAGAGATTGATGATATTTTTCCACTCCAATTATCCCTGTGTAAAGAGTGGGTATGAGTTATGCGTTCCTAATATCTGTGTGTATGAAAGGTAGATGTGTCTGGCCCTGGTGTCGCTCAGAATAGGAGGGCAAGAGGTATGTGCTCATCTTTCTGAGTGGTGAGAGAGGTAGGTGCCTGTGGATGAAATGTTGGTGCTTGTAACATCCCTTTGGGAAGATGTGTGCTACAGTATGTGCCCCTAATGTCTCTGTAGATGGGCAAAATGTATATGGCTCTCACTCTTCTGCTCCTTCCTACATCTCACACTACACCCTTATTAATGTCCTGCACTCTTCTCAGAACGGTCTCACTTCCCCCCGCCCCCCATCTGTGAAACTCCCTCACACTCAGTATACACCAAGCACACCTTCTGAATTAAGCATTTCAATAGCCTGGACTCATGACCACCTCTCCTCATAGCCACAGGTGCACTTTCCCAGCATTGTGGTCAGGCACAGCCATGCACTGTACTTACTCCTTCCCCAACGGTCTCTGCAAGTCTTCCGGCAAACAACATGGCTTGGAAGACCTTCAGAATTGTCTTTCCTACCGTGTGTTGCACTAATTCTATTACAATTCCCTCTACACATTTTTTTTATTTTGTAAAGCGCCGAGTACATTGTTGGTGCTCTCTAATAAAAATATATAATTTCATGTGCCTAATAGTTCTGTAGAAGTGATAATAATTGTATGCCCCTGGGGGGAAAATATACTGTATGTGTATAATCTCTTTTTTTATAGAACACAATCATGTCTCGGGTAGGTTCCCTAAACCTGCCTTACCCAACACTAAAGAGAGTACAGGGAAAACGGCGGTGCATCTGCTGCTGCTGCTGAAGATTGGAAACCACAAACTGCAAACCACAAAATATCCTAGGTGCAAAAATTTATTTTAGGGCATAATAACAGCCAAAAATAACACTCTGACGCGTTTCCCGTGGTATCCCACGCTTTATCAAGGATAATTGGCATTGACTTTAGTGGATTCTTGCTGCCCTGCTATTAGCTGTTTAGCTGTATTTAGCCTACACTGTATGTTTGCTATCTATTTTCAGGGGTCTCTGATTTGACCAGTTATAAGGGAAGGGAGGCTTAGGGAAGTACCTCTGGGTCCTTTTGGACCAGGGGGAATGGGCCAGATGAAGAGGTAGTCCCTCGAAACGTCGCCCCCCTAGCATACTTTCCGTTCTCCGTTTTTTGTGTATATTCCTTGTGTTTCATGTTTTTTCCCCTTTTCCTACCCCCCCCCCCCCCCCCCAACCCCTCACTTTGTGACATGCCCATTTATGATACTGGTTTCTGCAAACACATTTGATTTATTTCTGGTTCGTTTTATTATTAAATGTTTATTCTGCATTACAACTGTTTTCATCATTTAGCTATTAGACAGTGAGTGCTGGTACTTACGTAGATTTGTTAGTACTATACAGGGGAATAAGGGTCCCCTTTTGTTCCGTGCACCCTGCAATTGCATAAATTTAACACTATCAGAGTGCTGTCTATCGTCCCCTTTTACCTTTAGGTTTATGCCTTCGTTTCCTCAAAGGGATGAGCTTACAGGGATCCATGTTAAAGTGGATAAGCAAAAAGTGACACTGTGTGCTCATTTGAATGTCATTATCTAGAATCCTTGGCTGCAATGCTGATCGTATGACGTATGCCTGTACTGTGGAGGGGTTTTGTCACTTTATACTCAACGTAACTTATTTGTTTACCTGTCTTTGGGAGTGGTGAGTTATGTAACTCTGATGTCGAAAGCTACCTGAAATCCTGGTTTACCCAAAGCAATCCTGGTTTGCATAAATAGTTCAAGGATATCCGCTGACAGCACACAAAAAATCCCCAACACCGTTTCCTTAAATTGTCACTGGAAGAGCACATCAATGCCAGTTGAGTCTTTTGTATATGTGGTACCTTTACCAAAGTGTTCCTAATGCCTCTGGGAATTAGGAGATGTGAGCCTGAGTTCTCTATATAGAGAATGGTTCTAATCTCCCTATGGGGCACTCAAATAGAGCACAGTCAGTTTAATTCCTGCTAAGGAGTTCCTGGTTTTCCCTCTCTGTGTCTAACACAAGAGAAACAGGCGCCTGTAAGAAAAAAAAAATAGCCTCCTTAACTATGTTAGCAAGCAGTGCAATGAGATTTAACCTGTGACATGGTTCGACTTTTCATTTAAACTTTCATTAGGAGGGAAGCAATCCTGGGAGAGGAATGAGGGATCTGCCGTTTGTCCCGCTAATAAAGACGAGTGTTGGGACCTTTTGAAGGTACAATTCATCTCTTGTCTCTTTATTAAATTCAATTTTCTGAAGCCCGTGCAGCATTATGAAATTACAAGCTGACATTCCTGTGGAAACCTAAATATCAAGTCTAAATAGACAAAGACCCCTCCTCCTCACTAGAATTATATATTTGTCGCAGGTTATTAGTATTCTCCATTCTTTAACCTTTTAGAATGCAGCTCTCTCTAGCAGGACTCTTTGTATCAAGGTTTATTTGTCTCTAGGTAGTGGGATGGGATCCACATTTTGGCAGGTATGAAATAGTACCTTCTGACTATGTTTATTGCAATAACCCTCAACATTTGCAGCACTGGAGCAGTGTTCTCCTGAAAGACTTCACAGTTATCTCACCTAATAATATAATACAACATGAAGCATTTAGCTCTGAGACATTATAATCACAAAAATCACTACGCGCATATATTTTTGTTATGTTAAAAGCTACGAAACGGAGGCGAATGCAGCACTAGTTCCAAACCTGCAGGGATCAGGGATGAATGACTAAACAACTCTTAATTATTTCGCTAAAAGGATAATTGGGGATGGAAGTGAATATAGCTATTCGGCACCAGTACACAATGCATTCTGTTTTTAGGAAGAAAGGATTTCACTGAAGATTACATGTGGCTTTAAACCATTCACTGTGGAGCAATGCGGTGCAGATCCCTTTGGCCATTAAGGGGTTAACTCAACCTCCATTTACAGATATTTAACGACTGACCCGTATTTACTGCCCAAACAGCCACCTTTTGGCGACATGCGAGTATTTTTGTCTTGTGCTATTTATAACAGTTATTTATGACAGCAGGGACTATTGTCAGAACGCTGGCAGCTCAGCTCCATGAAGGCATTTTACTAAACAGACATGTAGCAGGTTGAAATAGAGATGTGTTGACAAAAGCAGAAGGGAATCAACACTGGTTCAGCACAAGAGGAGCTGCCTGCAGGATGGCTTGTTGGTTAATGGATCAGGCATACATAAATAATGAAGGCTTTAACTACACTCATATTGCAGAGACCACAATGTGTTTCCGGGGCCATGAAGGAGTTAAAACTGAGGATTTTCTAGTGGTGGGGAAGAGGCAGCAACTACAATTCTTACACATATGGGTAGAACAAAATCAACAATGACACCAATTGTAGACACATAATATTACAACTTAGGTCGCGTGTATAGTCCTTGCTACAGTGACGTAACGCTGCGGTCGCAGAAAAATCAAATGTAATTGACTTCCAGCGATCGCGACCAAGCGATCGCGTCGCTCCTACTATAAGCGCACGCGACGGATTCAATACATTTGTTTTGGCGCGATGTCGCGTCGCCAGGACTATAAGCGCGGCCTTAGGATCTCTTAGGCCGAGATTATAGTGGCTGAAGCAGGGCGCGTGCGTGACAACACTCACGCGGTACGTGCGCACGAATCCTGCACTGTATGTAGGCGACAAGTGGGAGGCGAAAGGGGGTCTGGCCTGCGACATCACACAAGCGGTTCGCCATGATTGGCTGAACTGCTTCACGTGACGCTAATGTCACTAGGCCATCGCATGGAGAGACAAATTCATTTCTCTCCTGGATTCTGCCGCTCCGTTGTGCCTCCGCCTGGTCGCACCCATTATGTGCACCTCAATATAACACAGGTACAGCAAGGTCCCGCTTCTTGGCACCCAGCTTTACGGCGGTCCGCCGATACCGAGAAGGGGGCCGCCATGTTTGCGCATGCGCAGAACGGGCCGGTCCGATGTCACGCATGCGCAGAACGGGCCGGTCCAGGGTCGCGTATGCGCAGAATGGGGGGTTTTGCCGATGTTGCGCATGCGTAGAACGGCGCATTGCCGGTCTGCGCATGCGCGCATGCACATACCAAAAATCACCGGCTCCGCTTTCCGGCGATTTTCACTTTGCGGCGGGTCCTAAGAACGGAACCCGCCGCATGACTGTGGCCCTCTTGTATTTCTTTTAACGGCTCGCACCATCGTGGCCACGATAATCTCGGCCTTACTCACACACCGAATAAAGGCTAACGTATCAGTAAAGCATTCAAACTTGTAAGAGTTTTTTGAAGTGAAACATCTTTGCTGGCACCTACAGTGTTTTCATGGGAAAAATCTCTTGGCTGGTAACGAAAAACCGTCACACAAGTGACATCACGCTACAGATGGGTGCGCGCCCGCGTATGCCTCAAAGTTGCAGGCCGCACGGAGGTTGTAGGCACGCACATACACAAGAGCAGCCAACGGCTCCGCGCGCATGCGCGGGAGCAGCAGCAACCACGCCACACTTGGGAGACAGAGGCACCAGACACACACACACACACACACACACACACACACACAGAATTCACAGTTAGTATAAATATAGAAGCACAAATAATACTTGTTTGTTCTTGTATAGCAAATAGTGCAAATAGAGGGGGCTCTAAGTCAAACTTCTTTGCGTTTTGTCACTGAAATTCTGTTTTGATTTTTAATTAAAAACATCACCATCACAAATACAATATGTGTAACAAAACAGTGACAAAAGACAAAGAAGTTTCACTTAAAATGTGCGTGCTTGGCGCGCACACACACTTTTTTTTCTCAACACTTGATGCGCAAACTTTCATTGCCTTCAAAATGTGAATGAAGAGGCACACCGCTTCAGACGTAAAAAAAAAATGGCTGGTGATATTAATTATATATCAACAAGAGCATGTCCACGTTTTGTGGGCATAGCCCGTTTGCCAGAATATAATGCCCACAGTCTCACCCCCATTTTAAGTGCCACAGATAATACGCATAATCACCCATAATCCACCTGAATGACCCCACCTCCGACGGTCCCCAATAACTAGGATGCTCAGTGCGGCCAGAGTCTGTTGCTTGGTAACGTCATATAGTGGTCCGGCATGTTTAGTTCTTTATTACATATACATATATATTATATGTGTGTGGTACTTCGCATGCGGCTGAGTCTGTGGGCATTATATTCTGACAAACGGGTTATGCACCAGAAACATTAACATACATGCTCTTGTCGATACGTAATTAAAATACCCAGCAGTTCTGTGCTGTGTGCTTCATCTTCACTCATCAAATCGGCATTACACATTAGTCCTGAATTGGACCAGTCGGGCGTACAGAACCAGTAAGTTGCTTTTTGGAGAATCTACATAAAAAAGGGAGTGCTATCATTAGGCTAAGGCCCCGCTGCCTCAGACCACGCGCCCACACTGCAGACAGGCGGCGCGTGGAGAGGCACTTGACCGCTATCTGCAGTCTGTAGGGAGCGGGAGCGGCGGCCAGGGGGCGTGGTTTCAGCGGAGGGCTGCTGCGGGGGTCTCCCGGGCTGCAGGAGGGCGATGCTGCCGGCTGGAAGGTAGGCAGCTCCCCCCCCACATATGCCCTCCTCTCCGTGACACACACACAACCCCTTACCTTTTGGAGGCCGACAGCTCCAGCTCCCGCCCCGCCGCTGATAGGCTCACCAGCGCACCACGTGACGCGTCACCGCTCGAGATCGCAATTCTCTTGCATCCCCTGGCGGCTGACGCGTCACAGCGCGTAGTGAGCCGTGCAGCGTAGTGAGCCGTGCAGCGAGGGGGGACTGGGACCGGCTCGGGAGGATACCCCTGCTGGTGAGTAACGCGCGCGCCGCCAGACGCAGCGGGACCAAAGCCTTACAGATTTCTTTGGACCCCCAAAAATGTAAAAGTATCAGGGTTAAAAGTATGGCTCACGCGGGAACCGTTCAAACAAAATAACAGCCAGTGATTTACAGTAAACGAATAAAAATAAATCTGTCTGTAAAATAATTCTATCATGTAGAAACCAATTGCTTATTCCAGTTTCTTTCAACTAAAACCTAGTGTCAGTGCAATGATATACATATTCCCTTTACACTGAGACAGAGACCAAAACAGAAGGTCCCACAAAAATCTAACAAACGCACTTCCAGGAATTGGTTGTTTTTGGCCCCATTCCTTGAGCCGGAAAAAAAAAAATGGAAATACAAAAAGGAAGCAAAAATATATATTTTAAATTACTCTTAAAAATTTTTTTTTAAAAACCCGCTACAGTCCAGGAAAGAAAAGCCCCAACAGCAGGAAGTGTATTCTCAGCAATTTATAGACTACAATTGTTTAATCCTTTCTTTTCAGTCTCCCTAGCTGTATCCATTTATTGGTAATATTTCATTCAATTAGTTGCAATACCGAAAAGAAATATACGTAGATAGAAAAACAGGCACATTTCCCAAAAAACGCTGCACGCCAAGGAAATAAAAAGTCAGTAGCGGAAGGAAGGGGATCGTACTTCATAAATACGACAGCGTTTATCGTCTTCCCTCCATATATCATCAGCTAGTCCAGCGGTGGGAAACTTTAGTCCTCAGGGGCTACCAACAGCCCAGGTATTATGGGATATCCCTGCTTCAGCACAGGGTGGCTCAGTCAAATACGGAGCCACTGATTGAGCCACCTGTGCTGAAGCGGGGATATCCTGAAAATCCGACCTGTCGGCGGTCCTGGTCGACTGGCGTTGCCCACCACAGACCTAGTCCAATGAAAAATGGGATTACATGCGCAGTAATCCTGCCTTCCCATTTTGTGCCAACACCTCGTAAAACAACATTTCATCCCGTTTCTGCCACCCAGCCCTGGTGCTAGAACTGGTAGATGTCTTTTGATCATTTCTGTAGCACTTTCGAAGATCACGAAGTCAGCAAAAATAAATAACACCAGTTGTTGTTTTTGTAAATACATAAGAACATGTTTTTAAAAGTATTCCAACCTACCGCTATTAATTTTGTATTGCATTTGTTTAGTTATTAATAATTTATTTTATTGCACCAATCCTCATTCTTTCATGTGCTAATTACTGCAGAAACACGGGTATTCATTCAAACACACAGCATTTCTCAAGTAAAAGTAGCCTTTTTAGCTACATTTCTATGAATATTAGGAAAACAGGGCATGCATAAAAAACAGGACGGGGCAGTAAAACTGAATTAATTGCAAATACACACTTTAAAAAAATAATAATAATAATAAATAATGTAGCCCAGGAGGAAACAAAACACATAGGGATGTTTAAGCAATAGATAATCAAGCTTTTAATGTCTTGTAGGATTCTCCTACAATCAAACGGATTCCTTCCATAAACATGACACACAATTCAACAGTTAATTAGATAGGTAAGAGAGAGAAAAAATCACTTTACTTATAAACTGATTTACTAAACAAATACTGATTTATCCCATTCTTTTTCATCTTTTTTGATTCACGCTATGGACAGTCCACTAAATAATTTATGGCGGGTTAAATTTATTGCAAAGCCCAGGCTGGCTGGAAAATTCGAATTGCCAAATAATTAGATTTTAGGGGCAAAGCTTATAAATTATCCGCTGATTTGTCCAGCCTTGTTTGTCAGCTGCCTTGTGCTGCAGGTCATCTCTGGCATTTGGCTGTTTGTGTTTTAATTGCTGATTTACACTTTGACAGATGAAAGCTGATGCTTTATTCTCAGCGCTGGTCGTTGAGGGAGTGGAGGGGCAAATTAGAGCTTTAAAGGGTTATTTCCTTACACTCTCCCCAATTTAAAAGGTGCAGACCCAAGTAGCAAGATGGATTGTACTTGCAATAAAGGGGCAGCACTCACCCGCACAACAGCTTCTCTGCTAAGTTTACATTTGCATTGTAATATATTTTCAGTGACTTTGAAGAACAATCTGAATGGCACTTTTAATACTGTACACAAAAACCCTGTCACTAAGTGCCCACTTAGGAACGTATGTCTGATAGAGAAAATGATTCAGTAACCACTTTGAAATTGCACCAACTAGGACTGAAACACAAACTGTTGTAAAATTACATTTTACAAAAGGGTCCCCACAAAAACTAATCAACATCAATATTTCCCCCTCCTTCCCGCCCCCAAAAAAAGGATTTTATAATAAAGTCAACAGGATTATAGATGTAATTTGTAAAAGAAATGTGCCTCTGGGAGAAACAAATGCGATTGCAGGTTTAACCCTTTCACAGCCGGAGGACCTTGTTGCTTTGCAACTATTTTATTTCCAAATATACACCGAGTTCGTGTTATGGGATTTACGGACAGAAACGACCCGAAAGAAGCAAGTATGGGTTGCTGGAAAATCCGATCCACACTGTGGTTCTGACGTCTTTACATGAGCTCAATGATACTTCGTCCCCATTACAGGGACCTGCCTACAGACAGTTCTTTCTGTACATTACTGAACATGACAAGCCCCTTCACTTCAATGGGCAGGACACCTGTAGTAGAGCTATTATGGTTTCGTGAACCAGCCTCTGTGCAATCATTCTTTTAGATGCACTTTTGTATGAGAACAGCTCTGTTACATGCACAGGGGTAGCAAACTCCAGCAACTGATTGAGCCACCTGTGCTGAAGCAGGGCTATCCTGCATTCCTGACCTGTTTCCGGCCCTTGGGGACTGGAGTTGGCCACTCCTGCACTATATAATAAGAACACTAGTAGTCCTACACGACCCAGAACAACGAAGATACGTTGTGATACCAGCACGGCCAGTTAATACGAAGCGTAAATGTAAAAAATGAGTGATCTTCAGCCTGTTTCCGTAGAACACTGGTTCCTCGGGAGGTTACCTGGAGATCCCATATTACGGTGATGGCGGATATTTTACTTTTCAAACCAAAGTTTGATTTAGACCTGTTTTTGCGTTATAATGAACAACAAAAAACACTATTTATTTATTTTTAGACAACAGAAACACTATTTCGAGTCGTTTCTGTACGTAAATCCCATAACGCGAACTCAGTGTATATTTTGAAATAAAATTGTTGCAAAGCAACAATGTCCTAAATGTTATATTGTTTTATGTTATCAATGATAAACAATGTGTAAGCCCCACCAGAGCAATAGTAATTTTGCGCACATAGGACAATTCGGCTGCGGTCACACAAAGTTACAGTGTATTTTTAAGGGCCTATACAGAGTCACACTACATTTTAAAGGGTTCTACAGTTCTTGGAAGGTTGAAAAACACCGATAAGAAATGTACCGCGCCTCAGAGAGATTAAACCCTGGGGGTTCCTCCCTTCCCACCTGTTTACCTGAGGATGGATTTGGGGTTTGTCACATGTTGCCTCGAAGTCCAGCACTAGAAAGTAGTGGTATCTCTGGGGAGGGAAGGATGTCATTGCTGCCACTGAAGCTCCAAATCCTTGGCTACCCAGTTTTCGGTTTAGCATTAGGCCGGATCCCTTGTCAGCACAGGAGGAAGATAGTAGGTTAGAACAGGGATCTCTCAGCAATCTTGCGAGCAGCTTTGTGGGAAGTCTGGCTGGCCGGACGTGGGACAGTAACTGCATTGAATCCCCAGCTGCATTTACATGGAAACCTTAAGAAAAAGTGAGAGTACAATAAGACTTTCTGCATATCGCTGGCTGCATTTAAATAGAGACTTTCTCCGTTGCACTAATATTTGGGTGTACAAGCAATAGAAGCTAAAACAAATTTACAAAGAAAAACCTGCACAAAATCAGAATAACTCATGAATAACTTGTGACGCTGTCAAAGTTTGTGTTGTGTTTATGAATTCTACGTCTACGGCCAAAGCGGCCATCTGAGCCGTTTCCGGCCAAACTGCCCCATAGACTTTATTGGGGATTTTTCAGGCAAAAAAAAATGGCTCACACAGCTGCTCCGGCAGATATAGAATAAGGCCCTGAATGTACAGGCAGTCCTCGGTTATCCAACGGAATCCGTTCTGGGAGTAGCGTTGGATAACGCATTCAGGCGTTGGATAACGCATTCCCGGCATCGAAAAACGGCCCTTAGGGTTGCGTTGGATATGCCATTCGTTGTAAAGTGAAACGATGGATAACGAGGACTACCTGTACTAAGAAATTGTGTACTACAATTTTTTTTTTCCCAACAGGTATGAATTTTTACCAAACATACTCCGAAACTCAAGAGACCATACGTAACTTGCGGTAACACACCAAAAATCCAATATGAATTACATTTTAAACCCAAACATTGCTGTTGGAAGTTTTTTTGCCAAAATCTTTTCAAGCCTGTATCCCTTTTGGAATTTGCATTTTTCAGGTTTCCAAATATAGTCTTCTAGTCCTAGCTGCCATGTCCATTCTGGAGGACATGATGCAGTAGATCAGGGGTGGGCAACTCCACTCCTTATGGGCCACCAACCAGGCCAGGTTTTAAGGCTATTCCTGCTTCCGCACAGGTGCTCAATCCAGCTGTGCTGAAGCAGGGATATCCTGAAACTCTGGCCTGTTGGTGCCCCTTGGAAAACTGGAGTTGGCCACTCCTGCAGTAAATTCTTTAAAAAGTGTGAAACCGTATGTGTGTAGGGTTGCCAGGTGTCCGGTATTGAACTGGACTGTCCTGTATTTGGATAATCGGTCCAGTAAAAAATGAGAGGTACTGTAATACTGGACATGTATGTGTCCGGTATTACCTCCCTGGACATAGTGACCTGACGCACCTTTCACCATTGAGTCCAGTATTTTTGGAGAAGCCACCTGGCAACCCTATATGTGACATCTGTCATTTTAACTCTTCCCAGAAAGGGCATTTGTGGGTAACATGTATGAGACGTATTAAAATATCAAGTGTTAAGAGAAATAGGTGACCCCTTCCAGCGTGTTATTACCCACGTGTTGGAACTCAAGGAAAATAGCAAGGTAATTGTCAGTTTTTAACATTCAGAATATTTTGGTTAAAGTTACATTTTTTTTTTTACTCATTCGTAAAATTACACATACCAAAACATCCTCACAACAGAACTAAACAGAATTAAACTTTGGAAAGTATGGTTTAGGTTTCAGATCCTTGAGAGGCAATCCAAGCATCTATTAAAAAAAAAAAAAAAAACCTTTTTCATTTTAATATATGCAGCCTTTGATTACCTTTATTGAAAACTAATTACCTAAGCTGCTGATCTATTGGTTCTCCCTTGATCGATCAGCAAAATACTGTTTCCAGGGTTCCCTAAATGGCTGCCTTTCAACTTCAAATCAATCTTTCAGTCAGTGTAACTCAGCAGCTACAATGTTTTCTTATATTACTAAAATAACATTACCCATTGTTACAGTTTACAGCTAAACTGCTGGGATTATTGGCAAGAAATTATCACAAACAGGAAAGTGTTACAAATATCTTGCACTGCCGGGGAGGTGTGCTAAAGCCTGCTACAGGCATACCCCGCATTAACGTACGCAATGGGACCGGAGCATGTATGTAAAGTGAAAATGTACTTAAAGTGAAGCACTCCCTTTTTCCCACTTATCGATGGATGTACTGTACTGCAATCATCATATACGTGCATAACTGATGTAAATAACACATTTGTAACAGGCTCTATAGTCTCCCCGCTTGCGCACAGCTTCGGTACAGGTAGGGAGCCGGTATTGCTGTGCAGGACGTGTTGCCAGGCGCATGCGTGAGCTGCTGTTTGCCTATTGGGCGATATGTCCTTACTCGTGATTGTACTTAAAGTGAGTGTCCTTAAACCGGGGTATGCCTGTATAGATCAGGGGAGCGCAAACTTTTGCAGCTGCACCCCCTTGCCTTTCCTCCGCTGGTGCTTGCGCCCCCCCCCCCCCCCTTACCTTGATGCGGCATCAAATGACCCCGTGGCATCATTTGACGCCACGTTGCCATGGACACGAGTGGCGCCGGTAGAGTCAAGGTAAGTATAGCGTTGCAGAGGCCTAACGCAATCCCCTGGCATTTAATTTAAATGCGTCGGGGAAGAGCGCTGGGCCTCTGCAACCGCTGCGCCCAACCAAGAAAAATCTCCCGCACCCCTAGGGACGCACCCCCCACTTTGCGCACCGGTGCTATAGATATTAAAAGATGCTCTGTATATTAAAACTCATTAAAAATGGCATTAAGAGTTGAATTTTAAAGTAAAAAAAAATGTAGTAGATATTATCCAATACTACAGAACAAATTTATTTAAAAAAAAAAAAAACACACAAGTAGGATATCGTATACTTTTTAGTTGATTTCCCCCCAAAAAATCAGAAAAAAAATCTTAAAAACGTACATCTAGTCTTTACTTGTGATTAAAAAAATACATTTTGCATGCAAACATTTTAAATACTGTTCTCCTCTTTCTGCTACTGAAATTGCCACATCCAAGTAAGAGAAATGTATAACAAGTTCAAGAATTTTTTAACACCGACATTAACCACACAGGTAAAAGTCTAGCCAAATTGGTTCACAGAACCAAGTGAAAAGGAAAACAAGCGTTTCTCAAGGAACATAAATTACAAAGTAAGCCAGTAAACCATGTTAATCGAATATTTCTAAGGAAGCCAATTACACGGATCTTTTGTTTATTTTGGGGCTGACCCTTTAAATAAAAAAATGGGATACTGACAAATAATATTGTAACAATACAAGACAGCCCTTTGTGTCTCTCGCCACAAAATAAACCAAAGGTTTAGTCACGGATTCTGACAGTGTGTGTTTGGGGAGAATAACGCTCACTAAGCACAAAACATGGAAATACAACTGGATGTCATGACAATATCTGATTTAGCAATGGAGATGTCTCAATTAGGTCTTTGGGGCCTAATATTTAAAATGTCACGTTGTTAACGAAAGCCCCAAATAAATCTAGTCAAAAATAAAAATATGAATTCATCTTCAGGGGAGAAATTAGAACAGCGTTTTTTTTTAGCATATGCCGAGAGTGAAGTCACCTTTAAAAACAGCAGAATGGATTTTATCACTTGTGTCAAGGCAACGCTCAGAGGTTTGGGAATTTGCAGATCATTTTCAGAAAAGCTCATGTTAAAATTAATCTACTAAGCTTGACACAAGGTTCCAACTGAGCAATGGTATCAAAGCCAATGTGGCAATGTGATGTTACATTTACACATTTATGGAATTTAAACAGTCACATTTCCTATAGAACGCCCAATGGAGCAGCTTGTTCACATACTGCATTAGAAGCGGATTCAGACGGCAGTGTATGCAGATACACGGCCGGCCATGTTGTCCCCGTGCTTCATACATTTATTTATAAAATATTTTACCAGGAAGTAATACATTGAGAGTTACCTCTCGTTTTCAAGTATGACCTGGGCACAGAGTAAAACAAATAATACATGGTTACAAATACAGTTACATAAATGAACAAGGTATACATTTATATACAAGACATTGCATGCACAGTTAAAGATAATATATATTATGGGCGTATGAAACAGTTACAGACCAGATTAAAGTGTGAGACAGCCTTAGATTTGAAAGAACTTAAGCTGGTGGTGGATATGAGAGTCTCTGGTAGGTTGTTCCAGTTTTGGGGTGCACGGAAGGAGAAGGAGGAACGTCCGGATACTTTGTTGAGTCTTGGGACCATGAATAGTCTTTTGGAGTCTGATCTCAGGTGATAGGTACTGCATGTGGTAGGGGTGAGGAGCTTGTTCAGGTAGCTGGGTAGAAAGTATTTGAGGGTGAGACAGGAAAGGTGAACTTTGCGCCTAGACTCTAGTGATGACCAATCTAGTTCTTTGAGCATTTCGCAGTGATGTGTGTTGTAGTTGCATTGGAGAACAAAACGACAAATTGAATTGTAGAGGGTGTCAAGTTTGCTAAGGTGGGTTTGAGGAGCCGAGCCATATACTATGTCTCCATAGTCAATAATTGGCATTAGCATCTGCTGTGCAATACGCTTTCTGACCAGGAGACTTAGGGAGGATTTGTTCCTGTAAAGTACCCCTAGTTTGGCATAGGTCTTGGTTGTCAGGGTATCAATGTGCATCCCGAATGTTAAGTGGGAGTCAAACCATAAGCCCAGGTATTTAAAACTAGTGACAGGTGTTAGGGTGGTTTTAGCGTTGGTTCTAATCAGGAGCTCAGTCACTGGAAGCTTTACAAATTTAGTCTTGGTCCCAAATACCATTGTTACAGTCTTGTCAGTGTTTAAAAACAGTTTGTTTTGGGAAATCCAGTTTTCGAGTCTCAAAAAGTCAGACTGAAGTATGTGTTGAAGGTCAGAGAGGCTATGGCTGTGTGCATACAGGGTTGTGTCATCTGCATACATGTGTATTGAGGCTTCCTTACAAGCTGTGGGAAGATCATTAATGAACACTGAGAAGAGTAGGGGCCCCAGAACAGAGCCTTGCGGGACACCACAAGTGATATCCAGGGGGTTGGAGTTAGAGCCTGAGATGGACACATGTTGGGATCTTCCTGATAGGTAGGACTGAAACCAGTTTAAAGCATGTTTCCCTATTCCAGAGCTCTGGAGTTTGTTAAGCAGGATAGCATGATCAACTGTGTCAAAAGCCTTTGCAAAATCTAGGAATACTGCACCAGTGAGTTGTCCCCGTTCCATTCCACACTGGATTTCATTGCAAACTTTTAGCAGGGTAGTTACGGTGGAGTGTTTGGGACGAAACCCAGACTGGAATTGGCTAGGGAAATTTGTCTTGGTGTAGAAATCGCTTAATTGGGAGTGGGCACATTTTTCCATAACTTTGGATAGAATTGGGAGAAGTGAGATTGGCCTGTAGTTTGAGACAGTGTTTTTGTCCCCACTTTTGAAGATTGGGACAACTCTGGCAGTTTTCCAGGTCTTAGGGATATGGCCTGCAGACAGGATAGAGTTGACTATGGACGCAATTGGTTTGGCAATGGCTGGGGCACCAAGTCGTAGGAACCTAGATTGTACATCACCCTATCATAACCAGTGAAAGGTAATCCGAAGAGTTTATAACCAGTGCCAACAGGGGGTGAAATACTAAGAAACATGTATTAACCGTGCAGTCTCTCTGAAGATCAAAATAAACCAACAGTAGAAATAGGACTAATCTGGGTGATTAACTTTACAATACAAATAAATTAAATAAATTAAAACAAAAAAAAAGGAATATCTGACACCTGTAGTGTAGTTTTAATACTTTTTTTTTCAGTTAGCCTATCAAGATAAAAGTTAGGGGGGGTCCCTTCTTTTCCCCTTCATTGGCATCTCCCTCCTGTGAGCAGAACCTGCTCTACTGCCACGTGGAAGCTAAGGCCCGGGCCATAGAGGGGTGGGGAGAGCGGAGGCGCGCTAACGCTGAGGCTCGCCTGCTTAAGTCAGCGAGATTCCACGGACTTGCAGGCGAGCCAGCGTGCGCGAAGGGAGCCGGGGGGAGGTGGTTGGAGACGGGGCAGTGACATCGCTGGGCCAATCGCCCGCGACGCACTGACGTCAACGTCACGGCGCCGTGACGTTGACGCTGCTTAAGGCTGATTGGATGTTTTCAGCCGACAGCGCGCTGAAAAACAGCTTGGCGCTCGGCTGAAAACTCCAAAGCCTCCGCACGCCTGTGGACGCTCGCGTGAGCCCCCTCTCAAGGCATCCTCATTGATGATGCAGGGGCTCAGCGCTGAGCATCCGCACGGCTCAGCGCTGCTTGTCCTTCTATGGACGCAGCCTAAGGAAGGAAGAAAAAAGGAAAGTGCACTTTCCTTTCTGGCATCTCCGCTAAGAAACACTCTTCATTTTCAAATAGGTGAAAATGTGCTGGAAGGATGATTACATTTCTTTAAAAGAAACAAATGACATGGTTATGCGGAAAAGGATTGTGTGTATTGTTTAGTGAACAGATTAGGACTGCACTAAAGTCGCTATACAAAATCCTGCAAACCCCCAGCCAATCAGATCGAAGAAAAAAATAGTAAAAGCATGAAAATGTAACACGTTCTAAACCATAACATGTAATATAGGCCGCAAAAGTGAACCAGAAAATGCTTGGAAAAATGTTACCAATTTTGGCTCAATAGATACAGATATGGAAACATGTTGTGCCTTTTCAGCACTTAGGCTTTGTCCATAGTAGGGCAGCCCACGCTCCCCCGCGCTGATGCTGAGGCTCACCTGCTCAATCAGGAGCGATTTCATGGACTAGCAGGCGAGCCTGCGTGCGCAATCGGGAGATGTAGCCATGACATCACGGGGTCAACGCGCCGACGACGTCACACTGCTTCACCCTGATTTGATGTTGGCAGCCATGTGACGTCCTCAGCGCGGTCTGAAAACATTTTCTCCCGTCGGATGAAAATCCCTGTGCCTCAGCACGCCTGCGGACGCTCGCGGAAACCCCCTCTCAAGACATCTTCATTGAGGATGACGGGGCTCATCGCGGAGCGTCCGCGCGGCTCAGTGCTGACTGTCCTTCTATGGATGCAGCCTTAGGTGGAGATTCACCAGGCATCCCATTCCCGTGCGGACTGCCATTCAAGTCAATGGCAGCTGTAATACTTTGTACTGGAGGTTTGTGAATGCTGGCCTCAGCAAGTTAAACATTTCCAATACAAAGCACTAAACATCTTCACACAGCCTGTTAAATGTGCACAAAGGGGTAACACACCCTGCATTCTTGTAAACATATGTGCATTACAATTATAATTCTTTCAGCTCAAACCTTACACATGCACAGGCATCTAGAGACCCTATTTACTGTTCTGTGTAGCCAATTTCCCCATGCTGAAGAATATTTTAGCCCAGGAAACAACATTTCACTGTATTTTGAATTAGGGAGCTATATGTCAAAATGCCCATTCAATGTTATAAAATGCCCTTCAAATGAGGAGGATGCACTATTGACACATTAGGCCTGGTACCAATACTGGAGCCTATATTTTGCCAGTGCAAACATTTCAGGGATTACGGAATGGTGGATTGGGGTATCTAGGTCCCACCAGGACATCTCAATGTAGGCCCCACCTCCCTTAATGTGGTTCACCAGGCCCCCACACAACGTGTTAAACCGGGTTTGGCCTCCCGCCTGTCTGCGTGCCTCAGCATGTAGCCACAGTAATGGCAGACATCCCAACCACCACACACACACTTTCTCTTATACCGTTCGTGTTAACGTGAAAGGGGGTATGAGAACAGGGGTAACAAGGGGCAGACCGCTTTAGCGGGCCCTACAATTAGATTCCTCGGTGGGCCATAGACGCCCCAGTCTGACACGGAATAAGGTTATATACAATAACTAGACACATTTGGCACACACTAAGAGAATGTGCAACTATAATCCTTTTCTAAATAACATTTGGGAATGAACCCAAAAGGCAAAGGGAGTCGAGTTGTGGTAATTGGCACCTTATCTGGTTCATAATAAAATCTCACATCCCATTTCATAATTGGCCTGATTATGGAAATGGTGTGCGAGATGTTAAAACTAAGCATACGTGGGCTGGGTTATAAAAATAGTTTTACATACCAGTTAATTATAAGCTTACAATCTATGGGATACAGAATGTTACATATAACATAACATAGTGTAAGTGCATTTGACATTGATAATACTTCTATTTACTTAGTCACAATTAACTTTACTATACAAGGCAGCTTCCCTGCCAATACCATTACCAGATATATCAGGAGTGCTCAACTCCAATCCTGAGCCCCTGATTGAGCCACCTGTGCTGAAGCTGGGATATCCTGAAAACCTGACCTGTTGGGGGTTTTTAAGGACTGGAGTTGAGCACTCCTGATATATCTGGTAATGGTATTGGCAGGGAAGCTGCCTTGTATAGTAAAGTTAATTGTGACTAAGTACTTAAATTAGAAACGACGCGACGGAGCGACAGCTTGGTCACGATCGCAGGAAGTCAAGTCAATTTGATTTTTCTAGCAACCACAGCGTGACGTCGCGTCGCTGTCGCCGGCACTATAAGCGCAGCCTTACGCAACACAGATATGTAATCTAATTTACTACATTTATACTGCGAATCTCTAGACACAGAACTTTATTTATAATGCTTACATACACATAACACTAAATAAAATGTCATTAACTAATACACCAAGTTTCCTATTCCATAGCCATGGAGATTCATTATTTTTTAGCTCATTGGTAAGTTTCAGAAATTTAAATAATTTTAGGGAAAAAAATTTCAAAAATCGTATCAAAAACTGCTAAAAGTGAATACCCATAAGTATGTCTTCCACAGGACCTCAAATCTTTTTCATTCACCACATTGTCACGTCATACAGTCGTATAGTTGCAGACAGTAACTATAAAAAGTGAAGGCACATTTAAAAATAAACTAAGTGCTTATGTCACGTTTGCCGTGGCTACACTCAAACTATGTGAATTAGCATATCTGTCATTTTGCTGATTTTCAGGAAATGCAAATAACGCTCCAGAAATCTCTGTCATAAAGGAATTCCTTTCACCTTACGTCCCCCTCCTGCTCAGGCCTAAATCCTGAAGGTCATGACCTCACACGTCAGCTACAGATGATTACTGGCAGCTCAATGGATAAATTGGCCTAAAATAATATATTATTGGATTTGTTTGCGTGTAGATATGTCTGTGTGTAGCTAAACAACAAGCTGAGATGTGCAGGGACAATCCACCCATCAAGAATGTCAATCTTGGTACATTGCAGCTTAGTCACAAAACTAAACGGTACTCAGGGGGAAAATGTGGGACTGGGAATTGACTACAGTTCTCCCTCTCCAGCTCCAGTTTGCAGGAGAGTTCTCCTCAATTACACCATTAATCTAGAATGACTACATACTGATCTAACCATTTAATTGCTCCCGGGGATACTCAAAATCCCTCCTAGCCCTGGAACAGAAATAGGGCAAAATCTACGTATCAAAAACATTAAAGTAATATGCAGTGTTACTGTGTCTTGAGCAGTATTTCCACACTACTGACGGTGATGGTGATACTGGTAGTATTTATTAAGTCACATTGAGTAGAAGTAATCTACAGATGCTCAGTTTAGGACTATTATTTTCCTTTTTCAGTTTTAAATGAGAACAACATGGGGGGGGAGGGGGGTAATAGGTGGGAAGGGCAGCAATGGGTCTCCGGAGCTGAACCGCGTTCATTTCAGCTCAGGGAACCTCTGCTCCCCAAGATACTTCTCTCCATAGTGGGTGCTAGTAGCATTTCCGGAGGTTTAAAGGTCCTGGTCACGCGGGCCAATAGGAAGACGCAAGGGATGACGTCACGGATCCCTATTGGAAGCCTATTCTATTTAAGACACCATTATCTTCCCCACACACAAACAACCAGGAGCTGCTACCAGCACCCCCTATTGAGGTAAGTATTTTGGGAAGCAGGGGGTCCTGGAGTTGAACTGAACACAGTTCAACGCTGGAATTTAATTTCTTAGGGGCATCTGAATGGGAAAAGGCATTGGTCAATGAAGTGTTTTCTATACTTCCATCAGAGAGCCAATAAAGATAAGGGAAATGTTCAGGGGGACGGGCGCTGGCTGTACAAACGCTTGCCGATCACACAAAAGTGAATAGCCTGAGGAAATCAAACCCCTCCCAAGCTTAACTTTAAAAAAAATACTTATGTATCAGATTTGGATATAAAAAGGCTTCAATCGCCCTTTAAACATGTTAATGGATTAGTTCCCTTTTGTAATAGGAGGGATTACCCCTTTAAAGGAAGTTTTATTTCTATAAACTGCAAAGCAATTAACACAAACCATCATCTATTGCCTCCTCTAGTTTTCTTTAACATCGGTTCATGGTTGAAGTTGTCGTTAATAGGGTTTAAAAGTTAGAACTCAAAATCCAACCCTGAATGGGAAAGCAACACACATCCAGCTCTTGTTTTCGATAATTGCACATAACCAGAGAAAAATAATGTTGCAGACATTAATGCAGAATTATCAACCATTTTCTTTTTAAAAATCTATAACGGTGTAAATTTTAACTGGCAACAAAAATAAATAAATGAGCAACTGGGTTTGCAAAAGAATGCACTTGGTCCAAGCTAGTGGAACTGCACCTTTACGTTTTTATTTTCGTTAAAGCAGCAGTTGGCTCTAATATATATTTTTCAATTTTGTTTTACTTGCTCCAAGCGATCTCTTCTCGCCAATTCCAACACTGTTTTTATTTTAAAAATCTGATGTTCCGTTCAGGAGATATAAGCATTTGAAATAATAAGTGTCCGGGAGGTTAAAATGAAGCTCTCCCCAACACAGTGCAGAGTAAAGGCTACAATGGTAACCGTAAAAATGAATTATTATTTTTAACCCCAACAATGTTTTTATTTTTTGAGAGTAGGACGTGCTCAGGGGGCAAGATAATAACATTAACAGCAACCTCCTGCTGTCCGGCCTCCCTGCCTCTCACCTGTCTCCCCTACAATCTATCCTAAACGCTGCTGCCAGAATCACTCTACTCTTTCATAAATCTGTCTCCGCGTCTCCCCTCCTGAAATCCCTCTCCTGGCTTCTGATCAAATCCCGCATCTCACACTCAATTCTCCTCCTCACTTTTAAAGCTTTACACTCCTCTGCCCCTCCTTACATCTCAGCCCTAATTTCTCGCTATGCACCATCCCGACTCTTGCGGTCTTCTCAAGGATGTCTTCTTTCTACCCCCTTTGTATCTAAAGCCCTCTCCCGCCTTAAACCTTTCTCACTGACTGCCCCGCACCTCTGGAATGCCCTTCCCCTCAATACCCGACTAGCACCCTCTCTATCCACCTTTAAGACCCACCTTAAGACACATTTGCTTAAAGAAGCATATGAATAGCACTGTGGATAATCCTGGACACATGATACATAAAGCTTGGCCCCCTGCAGACGCACTTACTAGAATTCGCTCCTACTGTCTCTATACGTTCTCCTACCTACCAATAAGATTGTAAGCTCCTCGGAGCAGGGACTCCTCTTCCTTAATGTTACTCTTATGTCTGAAGCACTTATTCCCATGACCTGTTATTTATATTATCTGTTATTTATATGATTACAACATGTATTACTACTGTGAAGCGCTATGTATATTTATGGCGCTATATAAATAAAGACATACTACTACTACATTAAATGACAAACTCATGTAGGCTTCTGGGGGGGATTGCTGCTTTCAAATCTGCTGAAATGGTCTACGTATTATGACCACTAAATGGATACATAGTAAATTAGAACAGGGGGGCGCAAACTTTTTTCCCTGCGCCCCCCTGCCGGCGTTCCCTCACCGGCGCCGGCATCATGACGTCACATTGCCATAGCAACGTGACGTCACATGACCTCGCGGCGTCATTTGACGCCACGTTGCCATGGCGACGCTTGTGAGAAGCCGCAGGAGCCAAGGTAAGTTAGGTTTATAGAGGCCCTGCAGCTCCCCCGGCACTTAATTTAAGTGCCTTCGGGAAGCGCGTGGGACCTCTGTAAACCCCGCGCCCCCCCCCCCCCCCCTGGGAGTAGCGCCCCACTGCATTAGAACACCACTGCCATTAACATGTTAAATCCTCCTAAACCCGTCCTTTGTAATAACGGTTTAAGTAAGGTCAGTTACCTTAAACATCGTCTGCTTGCCAACAGAGAAAAAGGCTTAATCAACCACCTTTATTTAACCCAACAAATGGTAATGCACTTTTACCATACGTGCACAGACCTGCCGATGTGTTAAAGCTGTCCTGGGAAAAGGCATGTTTCAGAGGCACTGAAAAAAGTGACTATTTATCCAAACCTGAATACTTTCTGTAACATTATTATAATTATATGCTTTTACACAGTATAAATATTTTGTTTTAAAGAAAAATGATATGTGAATAAAAGATGGGCAAACCTTTAAAATCGACTATGTGCAGAATTGTATATAAGTTGTGCAAGATAAAAATAAATTATCATTATTGTTAGGAGGGTATTGGAGATTGTAGCATACATGAAACAGTAAATACATCACAGTATGAATAACTACCCAGTTCAATTGAATGACAGGGAGGCATCAATAAGATCCAGTCTTTCATCCTGTATCACAATCAAAGAAGCAACAGGTTCCCCTAGTGCGTCTATAAATATACAAAACCACAACAAATCAAAATCTGAAACCCAAGGCAGTTCTGGCACATCAGTAATAGCTGTGAAACAAATACTGTTCCAAGAGGAAAAACAAGGGGTTGTTAAGCAAGTACACAGGTTTAGGGCTCGATTATACCAGCGCACTGCAATGCGCGCGCGCATCTGTGATGTCACATTTGCGACGTCGCAGATCGACATGTGGACAAGCACATTCTTCAGCGCGCGTGACTGCAGGGGTGACAAGGCTGAAATCTGTTCTTTGATTGGACGGCTGCGTCATGTGACGCGGCCGTCGCAACCAGAAAACTAATTTGGAAAACGCTTCAACTGTCGCCCGCATTGCAGTAGCAAGCGGCGCGACAGTCGCGGTACGTATAAGCGCTTTGCGGGGATGCATACTATTTGTTTTGGCGCATTTTTTGGTATAATCATGGCCTTAGACAACGTAACATATGCCCTATCTAGATTTAAGTAAATAATAAAAGTAGGATTCTTAGAAACCAAAAAACCACAAGAATATTTCCACTTAACTTCGATTCTGCCTGAGGACAGAGGAAGAGACAGAGCAAAGTTTACTAGCACGTGAGATCACCAGCAATTTACCAGTCTCCCTCCTGCCTTTTACCTCTAAACTCATACAACACTTTGTTCTTGCTCCATTTTCTTACCTCCTTTTCTCTCCTACTGCCTCTACAATCTGGCTTCTGCACTGCTTACTCCACTGAAACAGCATTCACCAAAATCACCTATATGCAGGAGGGCCCCCGCTCATACGTGCGTTCCGTTCCATGGTGCTGCCGCAAAGCAAAAAATCGCCAAAAAGCGCAACCGGCAATTTTCGGTGTCTCCAATCCTTCTGCGCATGCGCAGACTTGCAGTCCCCCCTTCTGCGCATGCGTGAATTCTGCCGCTCCCCCGTTCTGCGCCTGCGCGACCTCGGCCATCCCCGCATGCGCAGAAATGGCGGCCCCCTTCTCGATACCGCCGTATTGGCGGATCGCTGAGAAGCGGGACCCTACTGTACCACTGGAATGCCCTTGCCCTCAATATCTGACTGGCACCTATTCTCTCCAGCTTTAAGGCCCATCTTAAAACACATCTCTTTAATAAATCATTTGGGTAACTCCCTTGACTAGTATTATACATCATATATTTACAATGACCCCTTGCATAAGCACTTACCAGACCACTCTCCTACTTGCTCTGTAAGTTCTCCCTACTTACTAATTAGATGTACTGTAAGCTCTTCGGGACAGAGAACCCTTTTCCTATTATTTACTTTTATGTCTAAAGTGCGTATTCCTATTATGCATATCTTTATTTATATAGAGCCATCCAGGTACATACCCCTTTGCAATACGTGACATAATATAACACAATGGGAATAAGCGCTTCAGGCATAAAACAATAGGAAAAGGAGTCCCTGCCCCGAAGAGCTTACAATCTAAGTGATATTCAGACAGAACTTACAAATACAATTGGAAGGTGTTCTGGTAAGTGCGTCTGCAAGGTGCCATGTTCGTGAGATGGGTAGCTCCGCTGGCTGATACTATACATGTGTTTTGTGGTGTGTTTTGAACCTTAAGAGCTGAAAAGGATGACAGCAAGGCATAGCAACACAGTAAAGCATCTCCAGTACCCATCAGGTGACAGGATAAAGGTTTAAGGATAAACCTAAAAAGGTTTCACTGCTCCAGTGAAAAGTTAAAAAAAAAAAAAAAAAATTGCAAAAATGTAAATGATTAGTATTCTTTAATACAGGATCTCTGAAAACCAAGTTCACTCAGGCTGCACTTAGTGTGCCCGCGACGGCGCTCCAAAACAAAACAATTGACTCCGTCGCGAGCGCTTATAGTAAGCGCAACGGGCGACGGAGCAATCAAAAATGTGGAAGCCGGGTAAATTTGATTTTTCAGAGACTGTCGCCACATGTGACTGTCTCTGAACCAATCAATGACCCTGTCGCTAGCGACGTCGCTGAAAGTTAAATTATAACTTTCGCGGGTGGCGACGGCGGACGTCATCGGTCGCGTCGCCGTCACAATAAGCGCGACCTTAGGGGTAAAGTCTATAACGTGTGAAGCAACCCTTCGTCAGGCTGTTTTTGGCCGGAAATTCCCACTGAAGTCTGAGGGGGTTATTGGCCGAAAACGAGATGAGGGAGGTTAAGGATTTCTATTGGTGACCCTCAAAATCATATTTGCTGTTTTTGTTTATTTAAGAAACTACAAACCAGTATAAGTTGTGGTGTCCCAAACAGGTTTAAAAGCACCACAACCAAGCTCTGCTGGTCCCCTCCCCACCCAGAACATTTTAAGATAAAAAATAAATAATAATAATTATATATGTAATAAGCATATATACTTTCAAACAATGCACTTTTAATTAAAAGCATTTAAGATGAACAGAAAAAGACACCATGAACATGCATTTTCCGTGGACCACATATAAACAGTGTTGCTGCCATGATTGTATCTCTCGCTCCATAATAATAAAAACATATTACTGTACAGGCAGTCCTCGTTTTACAACGAATGGCTTATCCAACGCTATGCAATGCATACCTATGTTCATTTTTACAACGCCAAAACGGCTTATCCGACGCTCTTACGACGCTTTGCAAAGTTGTTTGTGTATATAATATATATATATTATTATATTATATAATATTATACTATATTTTTATATTATATTATATATTATGTTATATTATATATATATAATACAGTATATGCACTATATCATTTATGTGTGTGCTGCATATCTTATTGTCTGCATCAAATATTTTGTGTATTTTAGCATTAAAAATGCCTTCAGGAACGTAACCTTTCATTTAAACAGTGTTCCTATGGGAAAACGTGTTTCGCTTTACAACGTTTCGCTATCCAACGCCATTTTGAGTAACGCATTGTGTCGGATAACCGAGGACTGCCTGTATAGTGTTAATTGCAGCTGTACATTTGCATACAAGGAAGAGCATATATTGGTCTAAGCAGCATCTGAAGCTGCCAGCAGTCTTTTGGGTCCACTTGAGAAAAGTTACGTTTGTTTCAGATATTGAAAACATTTAATGAACCAATATAATATTTCCTAACTGTTCTTTTCAGTACATTAGTATATCAGCATTCAAGCCCTGAAAAGATCAACAAGAGGAAGACCACATTTCTCTGGAACATTCATGCACGAGATTAAGGGAAAGGTATGTGATGGGCAAACATAAGACAAGGGACTTTGGGGGAAAGGTAAACAATATAAATGAAATGAAGATTTCAGAGTTATCATAAGGAAAATATACATACAGCTCAACCCCATTATAACGCGATCCATTACAACGCGAATCCGCTTATAACGAGATGCAAGCGTGGTTCCCAATTTTTGTATTTATGAACACTTTACAACACGATTATTGGTGTCAAACACTTTATAACGCGATGTGATTCTTTGGACCCCAAGCACAGCTTTATAAGGGGGTTGAGCTATAAATATAGAGATGGCCATTAAATATTGGGCAGGTACAGAGAATGAGTGTCAGTCACTTCCAAAAACACATTCCGATAGATATGCTGGGAAGCAGCTTCTCCAAGTCAAGGAAGAGTCTTAGGCCGCGCTTATAGTCCCGGTGACGCGGCGTTAAAACAAGTGTATTGAATCCATCGCGTATGACGATAGTAGGAGCGACGTGACGGCGCGACGGAGCAACGGCTTGCTCGCGCTCAATGGAAGTCAATGAAAATTGATTTTTTCAGCGACCGCAGCGTGACGTCAGCGGGCACATGAGCAGTTCTGCCAATGAGGGTGAACCGATCACGGCCACGCCCCGTCTCTAACACTATAAGCAAAAAATCGCTGCTACAACGGCGACAGATGACGTCATGCCGTGCCGTCGACAGGACTATAAGCGTGGCCTAAATCTTCACTCACACGGGGAAGCAGATTCACAGTATATTTGAATGGGGCCGGATTGAGATAAACTACAGAAGAGACAGAAGAATGGTTTAAATGAGGGATTGTGAACAGAGAGACCAGAGGAGTGCAAACTTTTCCCCCTGCTCGCGCTCCGGCGTCAAATGACGCAGTGGGGTCTTGTGACGTCACGATGCCTTGGCAACGCGACCCCACAGAGTCATTTGACGCCAGGCTGCCCGACACCAAGGTAAGGTGTCCCACTCCCACCTCCCCCCCCTAAGAACATCTCGAGCCCCTAGCCCCACCCTTTGCACACCCTTGGGTTTAGACACTGGTTTGTGATCCATAGTTTTGGAAGGGAATACCAATTCCACAATGCAAAACTTTTATTGTAAGCTCTTTGGGGCAGGGACTCCTTTTCGTAATGCCTACTTTCATGTATTAAGCATGTATTCCTATTATTATTTCACATGTATTACTGCTTTAACGCACTATGTACATGGATAGCACTATACAAATAAAGATATAAATACATTGCAAGAGCAATCGGAGGTCAATTAAGGTGAGATGATAGATGAGCAACTGCACTAAGGATGAGGTACCATGGGTAAATAGATGCATTGGAAGGATATAGGCCAATGCATGGGAAGGTCACTAAAGTGAGCAGATACCGGGAGAGGAGATAATCAGGAGGAAGATACATTGGGTTGAAATGAGAGAATAGATACATTGAGAGGGATACCATGGACAGATACAGTGAAAAGAGATTGAAGAAGGGCCGCGACAACGCCATAATATATGCAATGGGTAGATTCATTGGGAAGATATACTGTAACGGTAAAGACATAGTGGGTCAGAAAATGCACTCGGATGGGTTGCCAAAAGAGCAGGTGTTCTCGGATAAGGGACAGAAGCAAAGGGTGGAGAAATTGATGACATTAAATAGCAATGGGGCAGGTATGATGGCAAGAAATAATAGAGGTGCAAATGCAATTGGATGTCAGAAATACAGATAGATGTTATAGATTGAAGGGGTCATATGCTATGGCATGAAACTGCAGAGGAGCAGATGTCCAGGAAATACCTGAAAACGAGAGGTAACTCTCAATGTATTAATTCCTGGTAAGCCATCTTATAAATAAATAGATATCTATGGGCAGGTGCAATAGCATAGTATAGTAGGATGGCAGGATGTATGCCGTTAAATAGTGTACAGACAGGTGCAATGGCAGGTGTGTAGGTGTCAAGGAATGAAGCAGCAGAGGTCAGATGCTACAGGATGAAAGAGCAGAGGTGTAGACGCTATAGGATGAAGCAGCAGATGGGGCAGATGCTAAAGGATGAAGCACCAGAGGGGGCAGATGCTGTAGGATGAAGCAGCACATGGGGCAGATGCTGTAGAATGAAGCAGCACATGGGGCAGATGCTGTAGAAAGAAGCAGCACATGGGGCAGATGCTGTATGATGAAGCAGCACAGGGGCAAATACTGTAGGAAGCGGCAGCACAGGGGCAGATGCTGTAGGAAGAGGCAGCACAGGGGCAGATGCTGTAGGAAGAGGCAGCACAGGGGCAGATGCTGTAGGAAGAGGCAGCACAGGGGCAGATGCTGTAGGAAGAGGCAGCACAGGGGCAGATGCTGTAGGAAGAGGCAGCACAGGGGCAGATGCTGTAGGAAGAGGCAGCACAGGGGCAGATGCTGTAGGAAGAGGCAGCACAGGGGCAGATGCTGTAGGAAGAGGCAGCACAGGGGCAGATGCTGTAGGAAGAGGCAGCACAGGGGCAGATGCTGTAGGAAGAGGCAGCACAGGGGCAGATGCTGTAGGAAGAGGCAGCACAGGGGCAGATGCTGTAGGAAGAGGCAGCACAGGGGCAGATGCTGTAGGAAGAGGCAGCACAAGGGCAGATTCTGTAGGAAGAGGCAGCACAGGGGCGGATGCTGTAGGAAGAGGCAGCACAGGGGCGGATGCTGTAGGAAGAGGCAGCACAGGGGCAGATGTTGTAGGAAGAGGCAGCACAGGGGCAGATGCTGTAGGAAGAGGCAGCACAGGGGCAGATGCTGTAGGAAGAGGCAGCACAGGGGCAGATGCTGCAGGATGAAGCGGCACAGGGGCAGATGCTGTAGGATGAAGCAGCACAGGGGCAGATGCTGTAGGATGAAGCAGCACAGGGGCAGATGCTGTAGGATGAAGCAACACAGGGGGCAGATGCTGTAGGATGAAGCAGCACAGGGGGCAGATGCTGTAGGATGAAGCAGCACAGGGGGCAGATGCTGTAGGATGAAGCAGCACAGGGGGCAGATGCTGTAGGATGAAGCAGCACAGGGCAGATGCTGTAGGAAGAAGCAGCACATGGGCAGATGCTGTAGGAAGAAGCAGCACATGGGCAGATGCTGTAGGAAGAGGCAGCACAGGGGGGCAGATGCTGTAGGATGAGGCAGCACAGGGGGGCAGGTGCTGTAGGATGAGGCAGCACAGGGGGGCAGATGCTGTATGATGAGTCACAGGGGCAGATGCTTTGGATGAGGCAGCACATGGGTGCAGATGCTGTATGATGAGTCACAGGGGCAGATGCTTTGGATGAGGCAGCACATGGGTGCAGATGCTGTAGGATGAGGCAGCACATGGGGGCAGATGCTGTAGGATGAGGCAGCACATGGGGGCAGATGCTGTAGGATGAGGCAGCACATGGGGGCAGATGCTGTAGGATGAGGCAGCACATGGGGGCAGATGCTGTAGGATGAGGCAGCACAGGGGCAGATGTGTAGGTGCATTTTACTTCCCCTGACCCTACATGTTTCCCCGGCCCCTCCCCCTGTGCAGGCCGGGGTCCCTCCTGTGTGCCAGTGCTTTGTCCCGGGCCCCTCACAGCTCGCCCCTAGTCACACTCAAAGCCAGGCCCCACACACACACACACATCCAAACCCCCAGCAGCAGCTGCAGCCCAGGCCCCCCGCACACTCCGAGTCCCCGGAACACCCGGGCGGGCCTGCGTGCACCTCCATCCCCCCCACGGGGACATATACATGTATATAACACCAACACATGAGGGTCTCCCCCCTCCTCATACACACAAAACACCAACCGACTCACCTCTCACTCTCCCCCTGTCTATGGAGACGGCCGTGACGGGCAGACGTCCCCCACCAACCAGGAGCGCCGCTGCCGGTCCTCTCAGCCATTCAGCGCAAACAAGGGCGGGGCAAGCGTGCAGCCCCCCTTCTGCCGCTTTCCTACACGGATTCATGTGGGAATGTCAATCCAACATGGCGACGCCGCGCTACCCGCGTTGAATGCTGGGAGTTGTAGTTTTATAATAGATTTATTTAATTCCACCACATATCACCTCATATATATTTTTTTTATTTATTTGCTTAGAGTTATACGCTCTCACCTAATATCATTTGCCTCGAATGTGTGTCGGACTTGAGTAGTTGTAAACCTATTCAAATGCATGAGAGGGCCTGTAAACCCTGCTTTGCACAGGCCTCAGGTTATGAGTGTGTTAATAAGAGCAGTCATCCTATATTGGCATTAGGTCAGAGGAGATTGTGAGCCTAAATGATTTACAGCATTGTGCTAGAGAAAATGCTTATGGCTTCTATCTTCCAAGTAATCCTGTCAAGCAGCCTGGGCCTCAGTTGCCTCTGCAGCTGTTGCTAGGGGTTTCACATAGCCACTTGTATGCCTCATTTGCAACTAAAGCATGTTCTCCTATAGACACAGAGGCCTATGTACTAAGCATCGCAAATGGTATTTTTGGCATAAAATTGACGCACAGAAATCACAGCTGATATTGTACGTGCCTGTACTATGTACTAGTATGGCTATTATAAATAATATTACACTAATAATTGATATATACTAATACTAGTTATAAATAATAGAAACAACACATAATTCTGTCTTAATTGCAGTTGTATCAATCAGATATTCAATATGATGTCAAACTTTATTTCAAACCACTAAGCGTCATATGTATGAAGTCAGATATCGACCTTCAGACATACAATTCCGTTTTTGATGGTTTGTACTACCTTTATAAACTAAAAAATGTTACACACTAAAACATGTAATTTATGATCTTAGTACTTAGGGTTGCCAGGTGTCCAGTATTGAACCGGACTGTCCTGTATTTGGACACTCTGTTCAGTTAAAAATTAGAGGTAATACTGGACATGTATGTGTCTGTTATGACCTCTCTGGACTTAGTGTCCTGACCGGCTTGGGGGGGCCACGGATTTCACAGAGCAAGGATAGAGCAGAGCTGTTGTTAGGGGGCTGGGTAACTTCCTCCATCCTGATTGGCTATATTACCCAGCAGCAGCCAATCAGGAGGAGGTGTCAGGAACTTGGGGGTGGAACCAAGGAGAGGAGGAAACCATGCTTGGAGAAGCAACCTGGCAACCCTATTAGTCCCATGTTGTTGGCAACGTCAGCTAATATAAGCCACTTGAGCTACTATTTAATAACATGGTAAAAATAGAGCTGTCTACTTCAAATGACAAAAAACAGTGAGATATGGCGGTTCTGGACCAAGAAAATGGCATTTGAAGAATGAGCACCTGTTGTTAAAAATCCGTGAGACTTGCTGTAAATGAGTAAGAGTTTTATACGAAGAGTCTACAGGTGCTTGGAGCGGATATATATATATATATATATATATATATATATATATATATATATATATATATATATATATATATATATATATATATATATATATATATATATATATATATATATATATATATATATATATATATATATATAGCAAAAAAAAATAAGGCATGGACCCCCTATATAGCAAAACTTGTTTTATCCTCTAACCACAGTGTCCCATAATGGACAATACAAAGGTCTGAATGAACAGAATAAATGCTCTAAAGTACCTGACAGGGTGGAATCAGTACAGCTAACTGCAGATAGAGAATGGTGGCTAAATAGCGTGGAAAATACAGAGACAGCAATACACTTCTATCTCCCTTAAATCTGGGATAAATACAGAGTAATGCAGTGTCAGTAAGACTCAATGTACAGCACACATGTTATAGTCAAAATTGCACACCATAATCTGCAGCAGCAAAATACACAATACATCACCTCAAGTCAGGTACTCAGCAGTGTCTGGGGAGGAAACAAGGAGCAAAGCTCTCAGCACGTGACCATGTCCCAAGGGGGGACAAAACAGGGGATCCTGCCTACTGGACCTGCTCCTACGCGTTTCGGCCTTAGCCTTCTACTGGGAGAAGTAGAAGCCCAGTAGAAGGCTAAGGCCGAAACGCGTAGGAGCAGGTCCAGTAGGCAGGATCCCCTGTTTTGTCCCCCCTTGGGACATGTTTTGTGTATTTGTACTGCCAGGCAAACTAGAGTGCTTTATTTTGGGCTCTTTTTCCCTCTTGCAATATTATATGCCCTTATAGCACCACCGACAGATTATTATATTTAGATTTACCTTGTCGGTTTTTTAGTTGCCTTAACTTGTCTTATGGATGCGGGGTCATCTCTTTTTCTCTTTTTCTCACAAAATATATATATATATATATGCATGTTCCCGCTCACGGGATGCACGCGCCCAAATGCGCGGGCACACACGCTCGGCACTTTTGTAAATAAACTTTTTATACTTTCCCGCTTGCCCGATAGCCCGCAATTGCGCCCTCCTCCCCCTCCCGCTCGCGCGTCCGCAAGTTGCAGGACACCCGGCGCTCATGCTCTAAGCATGAGCACGCTCAGCGCCAGCGGGGACTCAGCCTAAGGACACACGTCGCTCACACCCTCACACCACGCAGCCGCGACACGCTCTTGGCGCGCTCATTTTAATGTAATCAAATTAGCATGGCCACGCTGACGCTGCGCGCACACGCTCATACACATATGGTTAGCAAAGCTAGGCGCTTGGGGAGAAAGCAACCAATCAGCACCAGTCAATGCACAGAGCACACAGCCACACACACACACACACACACACGCAGAGACATAGCCCCGATCCAGCCAATGACACGCCCCCGGCCATGCCCCGCTCGCGCTTGCAAAATTCAGCAGCACAGCCGAGCGCTCATGCTTGGAGAGTTGGTGAGGTCACCGCTCTCAAGCATGAGTGCGCTCAGCGGCAGCGGCAGCCTGAGACTTCTGATATTTAGGACGGTGACGCTGCAGACAGCAACAAGGGCTGGTCTTAATGTTTAAGTACTAAAATAGCAAGACATTGTATAATAATACATTTACACCACACCTGCTAATTAACGCCAGGTGCTCTTTATGACAATTATCTAATCCTATTTAATATTCCCATTCCTAAACCCTTATTCTTTAAAACCCTATTGAAGTCAACAACACTAGACACTTCATAGAATAAGGCGCATTGGTATTATAGAGTAAGATCTAAAGAACTATTTTCATGGATGGTCAAAATAGAGTTTACCAGTCCATTTTTTTCAATATATCTGTGCTTTTTCTCTTTTGCATTTAATGAGGAATCTATACTAATCTGTAAATTGATGTCTATAAGGGGCATTCCTGTCAACTCTCCCGGGTTATCAGGCGACTTATTGATACTTTGCAGAACATATATGATTTCCTACTTTTCCCAATGCAAATTAGAGGAAGATTAAAATATCTCATTTCTGGAGCTACATGGTGGAAGCTTTTAAATGTTGATATGTAATGAAGGAGATCTCATTGAAATTCATGGGATTAAACGGCATGCAAAAGGGAGAGTGATTGTGATCAAAGTGAAGGTAACACACTCAAAATGTTGAGCAGAAAGGTATATACAGGTTAATGTTTTGGGCTTTAATTCAACTGTAGTGCTTACAGTCACTCACAACTGGTTTGAAAGCCACTTTTTAACACTACCTGCAGTATAACCCCTACCTCATATTTATGTAACATTATTGGGAAATAGAACAGGTTTTACATGATTCCTTAGAACATTATTTAATGAAACACAGAACCCCAGCAAGCTCTTTTTGGAAACCCCTGAGCCCCCACAAAATATATATATGTATATGTGTCAAAATGGAGTGCTATTGAGCGTGGCATATGTATAGAACAGACGACAGAGAAGCCCAATGCTACATCCAACATGACAGAAATACACAGTAAAATACTTATATATTCTCTTGAAATAGGGTCATTTAGTTTAACCCTTTGGCCAAAGCGTTGTAAGCTTGCGAGCCACGTCAAGGCAGACACCTGACCGCAAGTCCTAACACTACCAGATAAAATACTAATATACCTCTATTAGGATTAAAATTCTCATTTACCTCTATTAGGAGGGAGAAAGACCACAGTGGGTCTATATCCAGCAGAATGAGGAAGAGGATATATAAGTATTTTACTGTGTATTTCTGTCATGTTGGATGTAGCATTGGGCTTCTCTGTCGTCTGTTCTAAACATTATTTAATGTGAATTTATTGTTGGAGGTTTTCATCCAATAATTACGTCTTTAGCTTTTCTTTGCCTTTGTTTGTATAGTTTACAAACCACAATAATAATTTAAGTTATTTCTTTATGGGGGGGGTTTCAGTTGAGGCATATTAATGCATTTCCAGTACACTATTGAACAGATCATCGTCTTCTGTGTACTACTAATAGCTTTTTGCACATACACACTGTGGTGTAAAATAGCTCCACTTTCACTGCAAAGACACAAAGGATAGATGTTTGGGTATAATTGTCTTGCCCCAATGTCACGGTAAACCAGGTCTCTTAACACCATTTATATTTAAGGGATGGATCACAAGGCAATGAAATAAAATTAGGTTTATTTGGATAAGAACTCGGAAACACACAGAAATACTAAATACAGAGAAAATACACACTTACTTTGGGTCTGGGGTTAAAAACTAGGCTTTCCTAGGTGCAAGGTGCCTGCTTCAGCAAAGGCTTACCTTGTCCACTCCACGGAGCTGGAATAAGCCTGGAACAGGTAACTTCACTCCTCAGAACCAGTCCTCAGCTTGGCTAGAAATTCCCTGGCATCGCAATGCCCCTGGGAACCTTACCGGCACGTCTCTGGACTAGTCCCAAGACTATATATAAGTCTGAAAAGACCGAGAGAGTCTTTTCAGACTTATATATACCCTCACCCCCTTCCCTTCCCCTCACCCCCCCCCCCCGAAAAACAAATCTGCAGCAGCCCCTTTTAGAGCCTTTCAGCCACTCAGACCGTGGGAACATGTCCCACCAGCCAATCAGAGCAGGGCTCATCTGTCTGATGATGTCAGGGCGGGACATATGTTCTGGCCAATAGGAAAAGCACCTACGATCGCCATCTTTTCCTTAGCCTGTCCATTGCTTCCCGCTGGGCAGGCGCCACCAAGTCTGGCAGACCAGAAGGTTCCCCCACAAGGTGTCTCTGTTCTCCGGACTCAGAACTCCACCCTGCCCCATCCACTTAGCACCCCGACACCTCTCAACATCCCGTCTCCTCCTTCATCTATGGATTCTATGCAGACTAGCTGGCATCTTGAACATATGCCCAGGCTGACTGCATAGAGCCTTATAGTAAATGTTACAACACCATAAGTCACTTTATTACAGCATACATTTTGGGGTACCTCATATTTGGTTGTGGCACCCACAAACACAATACAGGCTCTGGGATACCTTGGCACTAACTGGGGGACCCCCCTTAACTTAGGGATACCCTCAGCTACAGGGATTTCTGTTCATCCCTGTGTCTCATTCACCTTTCTGAGCTATGCTGAAGCAGGGCACCCTAGTGGTGAGTCGTGGTTACATTTTTAAGGGAAGATATTGCCGGGGCAATGTGTATATATGTATCCGAAAATCAGGCATGATTGTCAGATACATTTATCAGGGAACCGGTAACTCTGGTCCCTGACCCGATATGCCCATTCTGACACCACTTTCTCAGCAAAATCCCCCTTAAAACCCAGGCACCAGAAATCCCTGTGTGATTGCATGCCCGGAAAGGGGAAAACACAAAACATACTTGTAATACATCCAATACCTTGGAATGGTACAATGTTACTGGACCCAAGAGCTAACTCTCTTGGACCCTTATACACGGATCCGGGGTAACCAAAACCGGGCTTGACCTTTATTGAAGAGCCCGGTTACCCACTACCGTCACACCCAACTATTTCATCTTTGCCCGTTGTGACTTTTCTTTTGTGGTGTTTTCTACCTTAATGAGGGATATGGACATCAGTTTAGCACATTCATGAGTGAGAGACATCCCTTCTGCTCCAGTATACAAATGGTTTTATTAAATGGTTCACACAGACACCGTTAAAACCATTATCAACATTTTACAGGAGGGTGCCGTAAGTAAGATTGCTAGACAATTACTATAAAATAGATTGTAAACCATGTAATTTAACCAATGCAGACTCTAATTCCTTTACACCCTATAGGCTCTTATTCCTCTACCCGCTGTAAGTTCTCATTCACTCGCCCAATGAAAGCTCTCCCAGTTCAAGCTCTTATTTATTTACCATGGTAAAGTTTTAACAGTGGTTTTAAACCTTTTTTTGGTTAAGGAACCCCAGAATTTGGTTGTGACATTCTGTGGAACCCCAGCCCCGCACCCGTCCCTCACACTCCCTCTCCCCCATACGCTCCCTCTCCCCCTCTGTTTCTATACACACACTCCCCACTGTCACTTAGGCTGAGATTATACAGTGTGCTTGAGCACGTGCGCGCGCACCCAACGCTCAAGCGATTTCTGCACATGCTGTTTCAGGTAATGCAAGGGGCGTGGTGGAGGCGTGGCTATGACATCACGGAGCTGGTTCGCCGTGATTGGCTGACCCTTCACGTGACTGAGCCGTCGCTTGAAAAGACCTGAGGGGTGCTCGCGGATCCCCGGGGATTGAAGATCACTGCATTATAACAATGCACCACAACGAGAGTTTATCATTTGGAAATATAAGAAGATTTATGGATGAGGAATAGCATTCTAGTAGCAAGGATCAGATTTCTGTGCAACTTGTTACACAATGTAGCACCCTTGCTAAATTTGGACCTAGTGTTCCTGGCGCCCTCTATTTTTTATTTACTCCTTGTCAAGATCCTGCACAGACCTTCAGCACCCTGAGAGAACAAGGTAACCTGCTGAGCACCAACGCACTCACAAGCAAAATTCACTTAAAGAGACAGTAAAATACTTGGGACTGTATTTATTTGGGTGTGACCCCCTTTTCCCTAGCCTGGGGGGTGGGGGAAATAAGGGTATTACAAAATATACAGGTATTAGGTGTAACCCTCCCTGTCCGTCTTCTAGGGAGTTTACATCAGTTTCTGTATAACTGGCTACTCGGTGCATTACCTTATTCAGGGTTCAGGCCTCTTGCAGTGTTGGAAAGCAATGATGGGCGCCAGAAACTTTGTTCATTCAAATAGCAGCTTTATTATCTTTTCGACACAGTCTCACATTTATTATATACAGTGCATCTTATATATCCAATCGAGTGTCCTTTTGGCCATACCGATTGCATGCCTTCCCCAGCTGTCCCTATCTCTGCCTGCTAGAAAGGTGCTGAGGCTTTATGGCCCCCCTATGTTACATTTAGAGTCCCTCTGCTCTATAGTGCTGGTAGTGCTCCATGTCCACTGGGCCCCTGGTGGGCCTGGTACTTCTCCCTCTGTGATCCGCTTCCCTGTCTTTGGGCGGACTGCCATCCCGTGGCCTTCTGGATGAAAGCCAGCTCCAGACCCTCCGATGGGGCTGGTCCAACTATGCTTAGGGGCTGTGGCTTGAGGAGCCCCCTCTGGGCATAGGCTGTCTCTCTGTGAACCTTGAGTGTAGTATGGAATCATTTCTGTGGGACGCTATCTAACAGAGTATTCTGCCCAACTAGAAAGCAATAAAGTGAATCCTTACCCTATCCTAAACATAGGAATCTATACAATATTGACAGTGAGATCCCTCTTCTTCAACTCCTCCTGAGATCTGCCTTCCAGAAGCTTCTCCCTTACTATTTATACCCCAGCCTGATGTCACTGTCTTCAGGCAGAAGGGGGCAGGTCTTAACTTCTGCTGAGTCACCACAACACCACACCATGGGGACAGGGCGTTACTCTGTGTGGGTCCACACAGTTAACCCCTTCAGGCCCTAGTAATCCCAAAAGAGGGTTACATAGGAAAGGCCCCATATAATGTTGAAAACCACTCCTGTCCTATGACGAAAAGATGTCCCAATGTGAAGTCAGATCACAAATATCTCTTCTTCGAACACCTGAAGTTGTAGACTCAATCCATACTGTTTTCTATAGTATGGAAAAGCATGCTTCCTGATCCAGCCATCTATCATAAACACAAATTAAACTGTTGTAAAAAAAAAAAAATATCTTGGCCTAACTTATCATATTCACAGAAGTGTGGTAAATACAAAACTTACATAACATGCAGCATATATATATAAAAAAAAATGCACTACTTGTTTTAGGAAACTGATGCAAAAAACATAAATTGTGTCTTTTAACTTTGATAAATGACCCCAACAAAGTTCAAAAATCCACATGCGGAAATGTATACGGTACCAGGCTCGGTCCAAGGTGACACGCTGGCAGCAGGGCCCCTCCGGTGGAAGTAGTCAGGGGCAGATTGTACTTACTTGCCAGCCAAGCGATTCCTTGAAGAGTGGCCCTCCTCTTGCAGGGTCGCGATGTCATGACGTTGTGGCATCATGTGACGTCACGTTCTCATAGTGTAACGGATCGGGGGACTCACGCTTCCCAGCGTGTCCCCATCACCCCAGTTCCCACGACCTCTAACCGCCCCTCTTTCCTTCGTCCTCACGCTCTCCCATCCTCCTCTCATGGCCGTTCCTCCGCGGCGCGGTTTGCATGCCATGACGCGCGTTCGCGTCACATGCGCGCCTCCCGCACTGTGCGCGCTTGTTCCCGGTCACTCACTACCCTCCGTGGTACCCGTATCCCTCGGTGTGCGTCTATCACCCCAGCCCTTGCATTACCTGGCTCCTCCGCCTCTCCTTCCCTTCCACCTCCGGTGCCGAGCGTCTCCCCGGCGGTGCGTCCCTCGCGCCCTGTGACACGCGCGGTGTACGCGCATAACACACTTACAGAAGGCGCGCGCACCCGCTCCAACTATTTGCCGCACCTAAACTCTAGCTCCGCCCCCAGTGGCTTACAAGTCATCTCTCTAGGTTATTTCCCTGTCTCCTCCCCTACTCTCTCAGACCTATCCCTGGAAACTCTCACTCAAGCCTCTGCTCCACCTCTCATCCCTATTGGTCCCCCTTCCTTTATAACCCCACTCTGTCCTCTTAGTCATTGCTTTGCATAGCTTTCCTGTAGCTCCTGTGTGTGTAGTGTCTATGCCTAGCTCCCTTGTCTGTTACAGCGCTGGTTCCTGTCCCTGCCCCTGTTTGGATTCCCTTGGTTTGAACTTGTGCACTGCTTTGGATTTGACTACTCTACCTTCTCCTGCCCTTGAACCCTGGCTTACGGACATCACTACGCTGCCTTCTCCAACCCTTGAACTCTGGCTTACGGACATCACTATGCTGCTCTCTCCAACCCTTGAACTCTGGCACACGGATATTACTCTCCGACCTCCGGCACCCCGGACTCAGCAAGTATACGTTAACCCTTTCTTACCAGGCCCGGCAACGCATTATCACACTCCGGGCACGCCCTCCAATTTTCCAACAACTTTCCAATTTATCACTCCGGGAAACCCCAGTTGCCCCGTCACCCTCAGCCGCAGTGGCTTTAAGTAATCCTAGACCACGTATACCACCTCCCAACTGGCACGATGGGGACCCCCTCACTTGCCGAGGATTCTTGAATGTTCAATTCGATATGTCCCCCTCCCTCTTCCCTACTGGTTGTACCAAGGTGGCCTATATCTATGCAAAAATAGAATAGTGAGGCGGTTCACTGCTCCCGTCGGGGTATGAAAGTAGAAGATCCACACGCAAATAAAATAAAAGTTTGTTTTTAATTAGTGCATATACACTGAAAAATCTGCTACAGAGAGAACTCTGACGCGTTTCGTCCCAGCTTGGGACTTTGTCAAAGAGTATCTGGCACTGCCCTTAGTGATGCATATATAGTGAGCCTCAGATGTCTATTGGTTGAACTAAATTGGGTGAGTAAAAACCAATAGACATATTCAACCAATAGACATCTGAGGCTCACTATATATGCATCGCTAGGGGCAGTGCCAGATACTCTTTGACAAAGTCCCAAGCTGGGACGAAACGCGTCAGAGTTCTCTCTGTAGCAGATTTTTCAGTGTATATGCACTAATTAAAAACAACCTTTTATTTTATTTGCGTGTGGATCTTCTACTTTCATACCCCGACGGCAGCAGTGAACCGCCTCACTATTCTATTTTTGTTCGATTTCCCTGGGCTGGAGCACGCTGTGTTTCACTTCCGGATCAGAGGAGCCTGACGTCATCGCTGAACGGAGACCCGGCGCGTCAATATTGTGAGTGATTACTCTCCTTATTCCTCCTTCCCCTACCTCCGCGGTGAGGTGAGCTTAGCCGTGTATGACACCGGGTGTATGAGGGCAGTGGCAGAGAGTGGCGGCATACTTAGCTGTTTATGGTTCCCTGGCAGGGGACACGGCGGTATTACTGCTTCACATTCCTCCCTACCACATCTCAGCCCCTACCCGTGGATAGTCACGTCACACGGTTCAAGTGGGGTGATTATATTATTCATTTATCAGTGGGACACTGGACGGAAGTGTGTTCTATTACTCATTATACAGTGATTTTTCTGGACTGTTTGTAGTACAAACCTGTGTACAATTGGTAGCATCCTTGGAGTGATTCTTGGATATCTGTTATCTGGCCTATATCTATGCCCTACTCACTGGCGATGCACTCGCTTGGGCTTCTCCTCTCTTGGAACACAAACCTGAATTAACCCAAGATTACCCCAAGTTCCGGCGTGAGTTCCAACAGGTGTTTGACACACCAGCACATAGGGAGACTGCTGCCTTTTCTTTGTTCCATCTCTCTCAGGCTCGTAGGTCAGCTGCAAGCTACGCGGTGGAGTTCCGCACCATCGACGCAGATACCCAGTGGAACGACGAAGCTCTTGCCGCAGCATACTGGCACGGTTTGTCCGAAACTCTTAAGGATGACCTCGCAGCCCATGCTCGGCCCTCTTCCCTTGAGGAACTCATTGCTCTCAGTATCCGAAGGGATCAACGCACCCAAGAACGACGCCACGAGCGTCACTGTTCCCGCTCTCTCCCGCCTCTGTCTGTTTCTCCTAGGTCACCTCCTTCGGCCTTTCCTGCGTTGGATGCTCCTGAACCGATGCAAATCGGTAGCCAACAGCCTCGGGCTGCTGAGAAAGCACGACGTCGTGAGGCGGGTCTCTGCTACTATTGCGGTTCTCCAGAGCACCGACTCCGTCACTGTCCCCTGAAGCCGGGAAACGGGAACGCCCAGTAAAGGTAGAGGGGCTTCTACTGGGTACTATTTCTCCTTGCCCCTCTCTCCCTAAGGAACTACCCAAGAAGATAATGCTCCCTGTAACTCTGGTGGGTCCTGATCTTCAGATAGAAGTGGAAGCTTTTATCGATTCCAGGTGTGGTGGAAACTTTCTTGATCACGCCTTCGCTTGTAAGAACCAAATTCCACTTGCCAAGAAAAAGTCGCCCATCGGCCTGGAGGCTATCGACGGACAACCGCTCCAACCAGCCTTCATCATTTGGGAGTCTATTCCACTTACCTTGACCACCGCGGATGGTCACACCGAGGTAATGGTCTTCGATGTTTTCCACTCCCCTACTGTCCAGGTTATTCTGGGATTGCCGTGGCTCCAGCTTCACAACCCACGTATAGATTGGACCAAAGTGTTGCCCATCCAATGGACTGCTACCTCTCAGAAGACAGCTACTCCTCCTGCTGCTGTGCTCGCCGGCCTTGACACCACCTCTTCTAACCACTCTGCTCTGCCGCCGGTGTATCACGAGTACTTAGATGTCCTCAATAAGGTACAAGCTGAGGTATTACCTCCCCATCGCCCCTACGATTGTCCCATTGAGTTAATTCCTGGAACCATACTTCCTAAGTCTAAGTCGTATCCCTTATCTGTGCCTGAGACAGAGGCGATGACGTCTTATATCCAGGAGAATCTGGCGAAAGGGTTCATCCACAACTCTACCTCCCCCGCCAGGGCAGGCTTCTTCTTCGTGAAGAAGAAGGATGGCTCTTTAAGACCCTGTATCGACTTTCGTTTGCTTAACAAAATTACGATTAAAAAACGATATCCTCTCCCTTTAATTTCTGAACTCTTCGACCGTCTTCAAGGAGCTTCTATATTCTCCAAACTCGATTTAAGAGGAGCCTACAATCTTATTCGTATAAGAGACGGGGACGAATGGAAAACCGCGTTTAACACGCGTTCGCAAAATTATGAGTATTTAGTGATGCCGTTCGGCCTGTGCAATGCCCCTGCTGTTTTCCAGGAGTTCATGAATGATATCTTCCGGGACGTTTTGGGAACCTTCGTCATCGTATATTTGGACGACATCCTCATTTTCTCTAAAGACTTAGAGGAGCACATTCGCCATACAAAACTGGTACTCACTAGGCTTCGTGCTAATCGCCTCTATGCAAAAAATGGAGAAATGTCTGCTCCATCAGACTTCCACAGCCTTCCTAGGCTATATTATCTCTGACCAGGGCTTTACCATGGATCCCGAGAAACTGAAGTCTGTACTCGACTGGCCCTTACCAAATTCACTCAAGGCCGTGCAGCGCTTCCTTGGCTTTGCCAATTACTATCGGAAATTCATCCGTAACTTCTCTACCATCGCTCTACCTATCACTGCCTTGACCAAGAAGGGTGCTGATCCGACTACTTGGTCTCCTGAAGCCATCGAAGCCTTCGAATTCCTCAAAAAAGTCTTTGTGCCTGCACCCATCCTACGGCATCCAGATACTTCCCTTCCCTTTACATTAGAAGTAGACGCCTCTGATGTGGGAGCTGGTGCAGTACTATCTCAGAGATCCACCCCACAGGAAAAACTCTATCCTTGTGGATTCTTTTCTCAGAAATTCTCTTCGGCTGAGAGAAATTACGATGTCGGGAACCGTGAACTTCTGGCCATCAAATTGGCTCTCCAGGAATGGAGGCATCTTCTTGAGGGTACCAAGGAACCTATAGCCATCCTCACAGATCACAAAAATGTATTGTATATCGAGGGGGCTCGTCGCTTGGGATCCCGTCAAGCTCGTTGGGCATTTTTCTTCTCTCGATTCAATTAAACTATTTCTTATATTCCCGGCACCAAAAATATCAAGGCGGATGCTCTCTCTCGCCAGTTCTCTACGGAGAACGACTCTAACGAATCCTCAGAGACAATTCTTCCCGCCAAATGTATCATTTCCGCCAATAACTTTGATATCTTGGACGAAATTAATAAAGCCCAGGTTCACATTCCCAGGAGCTTTAGGGTGCCAGAAGGACGCCTGTACGCAGCTCCGCGTTTTTCGCCATAATATACTTCTATGGGGACATTCTTCGAGATCTGCCGATCATCCAGGCTTCAAGAGGACAACATACCTTATCAAACGGACCTTTTGGTGGCCTAAGATGAACAAGGACATTTTCAATTTCACCAGTCCTTGTCCGGTCTGTGCCCAGAGCAAGTCCGCCCGACACAAACCTTCTGGTCTCCTCATGCCTCTCCCCATTCCGGAACAACCTTGGAAACATATCTCCATGGACTTTATTGTGGAACTCCCCAATTCTAAAGGGATGAATACTATCCTCGTTGTAGTAGATAGGTTTTCCAAGCATTCACACTTTATACCCCTCAAGGGTCTTCCTAATTCAGCTACTTTGGCCGACATTTTTTCTAAGGACATTTTTAGATTACACGGTGTACCTATTTCAATTGTTTCAGACAGAGGTTCTCAATTAATTTCTACGTTTTGGCGTGCTTTTTCCCAGAGACTTGGGATTTCCCTTCTATTTTCCTCGGGTTATCACCCTCAGACCAACGGTCAGACGGAGAGAATGAATCAGACCCTAGAGCAGTATCTTAGATGCTTCGTGTCCGAATCTCAAGACAGCTGGGTAGACCTATTACCATGGGCCAAGTTTGCTATTAACGCGTTAAAAAATGAGTCTACGCAATAGTCGCCTTTTTTCATAAATTTTGGATTCCATCCCAGCAGTCTTCCCCTCTCCTCCCTCCCCTCTGGTGTTCCTGCAGTGGATTCTCATATTTCCACTCTTCAAAACTCTTGGAGAAAGATCCTAAAGACCTTGCAAAGTGCTGTTCAAAGACAAAAAACGAAAGCAGATCGGCAACGTCAAGCGGGCCCACTATTCAAACCCGGAGACAGAGTTTGGTTATCTTCTAAAAACATCCGGCTCAAGACTCCTTCCCAGAATCTGGCTCCGAGATTCTTGGTTTTTTTAAAGGTCCTCGAGAGGATCAACCCGGTCGCATACCGTCTTGCACTTCCTTCTACCATGAAGATTTCCTCAGTGTTCCATGTGTCTCTACTTAAACCTGTTATCCAAAATGCCCATTTTACGGATCGTCCCCAAAGACCCAATCATGTCGTCATTCAAGGACAACAAGAATACAAAGTCCACTCCATACTCGATTCTCGTTGGTCCAGAGGCAGATTGCAATTCCTTGTGCATTGGAAAGGATATGGGCCCGGGGAACGTTCCTGGATACCGTCTCACCATATTCATGCCCCAATGCTCCTTAGGCAGTTTCGTCGGAAGTTCCCTCATAAACCTTGGGAGGATCGTCCGAAGTCCGATCCTCAAGGGGGGGATACTGTAACGGATCGGGGGACTCACGCTTCCCAGCGTGTCGCCGTCACCCCAGTTCCCACGACCTCTAACCGCCCCTCTTTCCTTCGTCCTCACTCTCTTCCATCCTCCTCACGGCCGTTCCTCCGCGGCGAGGTTTGCATGCCCTGACGCGCGTTCGCGTCACATGCGCGCCTCCCGCACTGTGCGCGCACGTTCCCGGTCACTCACTACCCTCCGTTGTACCTGTATCCCTCGGCGTGCGTCTATCACCCCAGCCCTTGCATTACCTGGCTCCTTCGCCTATCACCACTCACTCTAACACGCACACACTTACCTAGGGGCGAGGAACGGTCCTGCCGGTTCGCGGACTCCCCAGCTCCCTCCTCCAGTCAGTTGGAAGTTAGATCCCGGCGCCAACAGGAGGAGGTAGGGTAATATGGACCACAGAATCGTGTTAATGCAGCATTTCCATTGGAGCGCAGGGCCCCAAAGGCGTGGGGTGCAAGGCAAGCACCTTGTTCACTTTGCCCTAAGGCAAGGCCTAATTAACCATCCAATCCAGAATAATGCAGTCCTAATAGGGTTGCCAGGTGTCCAGTATTGAACCGGACTATCCTGTATTTGGACACTGTCCAGTAAGAAATGAGAGGTAATACTGGACATGTATGTGTATATCGGTATTACCTCTCTGGACATAGTGACCTGACCGGCTTTGGGGCAGTGGGATTTCCCTGAGCAGGGAGAGAGCAGGGCAGCCAATCAGGAAGAGGTGGGGCCAAGGAGAGTAGGAAACAGCATGGAGTGGAGAGAGGTGCGTGCGTGCAAGCACCGTTCTTTCCAGTATTTTTTAGAGAAGCCACCTGGGAACCCTACCTACTCACTTGGCCTTTTTGTTCTTTTTCTACCACACTTAACTTACCCTTTTTATCCTCATTACTGACTTCATTAACTTCTTTTGCATATCAATGCATTGACGTCCTCCCTGGAAGCAACAAGTTTAATACTTTCCTTAATATTTTTCTATTTTGTAGAAATATTGAAGCCAGAATTCTACTTTTTTAGTCTCTTAAAATTGGCCCTTATTGTTCATTTTGTAAAAACTGCTTTAGAATTCAGACCACTATAATTCAACTTTATAATTTACACAGTTACTGTAGGTATGTGTCCCTAGCTAAAGCCTAATGTTGAAATGATTGTACATCCATGGGTGCACGACACTATGCTCTTTATATTTAGAAATCTGCGTAACTACTAAACAGATTGTTTATTAGACTGAATTATAAAACAAATGTTACAAACGGCCAAGAAAGTGTTACATGGTTAAGCATTTTCACCTGGCTGCAAATACAATATCTGTTTCCGCTGCACCTTTAAACAAACATTTTTTTTTTCATGCAAATTTTCCCCATTTTACTGTATTCTGTATTTTAATTTTGATACAACATAACCTCATTGCGTGTCTGGCTTGTAACACTCACACCCACGTGCAATCACTTGATTGACCACTGTTCTAGGCATCTGAGCTATCTCTCTAGCTGGTAGTGTCTGTCACATACGTCTCCAACCTCCGTGACCGAATGCTGAACCGCCAAACAGCTTCAGTGGCGGTGACACACGGGCCATCAAAAGCAGCGACCTTTCATCTGTCTCTCTGCCTGAGACCCCTTTAAATTTTTCCCTTTTGATTTTAATACAGATTTATGGAGAGGTCCGGTTATCAAAACACACTGCAGTGGCAAATTGGTGTCCTTATTTGCAGCCCTACAAGTACCTATAAAGCTGCCACTATAGCAAACAAATAGTATTATATGGTGCTCAATGATTACAGTGTGAGCTCTCCTGAGGATAGTATACAGCTGAATGATATTTTTCTTAATATCTTTTCGTTCCCCTGCCTCAATTCATCTCCTTCCCCTTAAATTTCAGAAATACATTCAGCAGAACGGCGCTGCCACGACTGACTTAACTCTTCCATCGCAAAATATTATTTCATGGCAGGGTTTTTACGCAATCTATTCAGCAACCCGAAACTCTCAAATGTGCTGCAATGTTACTGCAGTGTAACATGAAAGGGTAAAGTCAACATCAAATGTTCAAGACTGACCGAAACATCAGGGATACGTACCTGTAACCTGTCCACTTCAGGACATGGTTGATGTTAACAAGTAAACTCAGCAGACACAGGGCCATATTTACTTAGGATTCTTCTGCCAAAACGGACCTTACAGCCCATTCAAGTCTTAGGGTAGAAGACTTTTTAGTAAATATGGTTCTAGGGGTATATCCTAATGATCAATGATCCTTAGGTCGCTCATTTTTGAACGTTCTGTTATCTCAATTTAACATATCCATAGCCGTAACGCGTGCCCCCAAATGGGCTCTGCGCAGTGATGTCCTGGCATTTTCCCTAAAAATAACGGATTCTTAAATGTTATCGGACCTTAGGCTTACTCATATACAAATCATATGGTAATGAGCAGGTAACCTAACAGCGGAGGTCCTCCGACCTCTGTTACCGTTAGCGCAGGATAATAACATTACGATATTTAGCACCTTCCAAAAGCTGGCGTGAGTGCCGGATTAAGGGGCACCTGCCAAAGACGCCAACCAAAAGAGGCAACCGCCAGCGCGCGTCCCGTCACGTAGTAGCGTCTGCGATGTGCAGGACTGTCAGCACGCGGTGCGCAGGAAATTAAAAAATGTGTCCTGGGGCAGCTGGCGGCCAAGCTGCGTGTCCTGGGTGTGCGTGTGCTCACAAATGGTGGCAGCGGTAGTCCGTGTAGGTAGAGGTTGCTGAAGGCGCGCTCCTCTATCTCCGCTTCCCCTCCGAGCGACATTATCCTCAGCCTCTTGGATATGCTGGGCCTGCTGAGCATGCCTAAGAAGCGGAGGTGGATAATGCAGCTCGGAGGGGAAGCGGAGATGGAGGAGCGCGCCTTCAGCAACCTCTACCTGGACTACCGCTCCCGCCATTTGCGAGCCTACTAGGCTAGCGCGCTCTCATCATATGGGGCGCCCCGCCCCTCCCGCGTAGTAGTGTCGTTGAGTAGGGGCCCCAAATAATGTCTCGGTCCGGCACTGGCTGGCGTTCTCAACATCCAGAACCTGATTATCATCAAATTATTTATGGCAATAGCCTATAAGCAATGTAATGAGTATAGGACTTAACCCTGTCATTACAAAAAGTCACATGTGTCATATTATGGATGATATAAATGTGTGAAACACATCATAAACTATATTATGTTTTTTAGTGATTAAAGTGCTATGTTTGTGTGAACTAGTATGGTATATAATGTAATAATGACTGTATAAAGTATGGGTGTACAATAATGTATATCCATACCACAACAATATTAATTAATATCTCATTTATATTAATGCACAATTTAAAATAAATGGAGGATGGAAATCCTTCATTTATCTAAATTGTACATTAATATAAATGAAATATTAATTAATATTGTTGAAGTATGTATGGATATACATTATTGTACACCCATACTTTATACAATCATTATTACATTATATACCATATAATTCAGTGATAAAGTTAATAAGTGTAAAAATTATACATTTCTAATATTCTAACAAGATTTGCATTAGCTTTTGGTAACACACATTAAAATCTCTGTAAATAATACTGCCTTAATAACAAGCTTTAATAATGCTGCCTTAATAACGCACCTTAATAATGTGCCATAATAACGCTGGCTTAATAACATACCTTAATAATGTGCCATAATAACGCTGGCTTAATAACCGTGCCTTAATAATGCTGCCTTAATAATGTGCCTTAAAAACACTGCCTAATAACGCTGCTTTAATAACGTGCCTTTAAAACACTGCCTAATAACGCTGCCTTAATAACGCGCCTTAAAGTTTGACCAGCGCGCATGTGCAGGGTATTGGAAACCGCAAGTAAAGTAACAATGGTGATTTTGCTAATGGACTATATTTATGCATATGATTAGTTTCGAGAATCCCTGTTAAATGAAGGAAAAATAAGGTCCATTACCTAATTAGGTAGCATAGCGTTACTGGCCCTCATTTAGCGCACGTCTTAGGATCTACCCTTTCATCTGCATGTCATACACAAACTGGGTACAGAAGCTCAGAGATTCTACTGACAAAGTCACTGTAATAAAAATCCTTTTTCACAACTTTGTTCTATGAGTTTATACCAAAAGCAGTGGGGTGAGCGGAGACAAGAACTTTAGTTACCCGTCTTGTGCAACGTGCCTAGCTGACATTTCACTGTGGCCTGTATCATTCCGTCTTGTAGTCCTATGTGCATGCTGACATCACAATGCTTTGTAAACTAATACTGGAACAAAGGATTAATTGCCTGCAGAGCATACACTCTAATTTTTTGCACATGGGGAACTTAAGTAACAAGGTGACTGGGTTCTAGGTCATTAGGACCTGGCATTGGATTCAAACTGGCGTATATCACTATAGAAGTCAGATCTTTAATTACAAAAAGCAAACAGACACTGATCATGGAATATCAATACATCAAGTCATCACGGTAATGAAGGGACAGAGAGAGTAGAATTAAGCAGAAGATGGCTCCAGCCGTCACACCGCAAGTGAAATCAAGACAACCATATCTATCTATGCTGCATTCAATCTCTCATCCCATCTAATGATAGAAAAGTCATTTTCATCCTCGGTCTTCCTGCCGCACTCAATTTCTCACCATCTCTAACTACCGTTCCTCCTCTGATGTCGTCTCCCTGCGTCTCTTTCATTCGCCCTTCCTTTTCTCGTCCTGTCTTACTGTACATGCCTGTCCTCCTAAAGCCCCTCACTTTTTTCTCCCATTGCTTTGTCCTTACTGAATACACTTGGCTGTTTCACAGACCATTGTGCTGACGGTGGCAGAGGAAAGTTACGAATACATTACTAATACACTTCTAACCCAACTAATGATTTTTCTTGACCAGAGAGGATGCGAGGGAGCTCCCCCTCCCCTCGTTACCTGGTACCCACAAAAACACAGACAAAGAACGACAGGCTCAATCTGGAGGTATAAAAGGCCATGGCTTTGTTTATTAAATAATTGAGTAACTGTCAGTCCCTGCCAGAGTGCTCACTTAAACAGTGATGGGTCAGACGGTCCTTGAACCGTTGACCCCGTAAATCCCGTGGCCGGGCCCACATGACCCGGTCGTTGTCACGAGTGGGTTCACGGAAATCACGTCCAGGTGACCCTGCCCACTCACCACTCCCCCCGGGCTTTATCAGCCCTGAGCCCCGTCTGGCAAGGAAAGAGTGTCAGCCGGGAGCAGAATGCGCTTGCTTGCTCGCTCCCGGCTGTGCTTTAAATCGTCCTCCGGCTCCTCCCCCTGCCGCCCGCATCATCCCCCGCTTGCGCCTGCGAGATGGAGAGTGGCCAGGTACCCCTAGCGGTGAGGGAGAGTCTTGCCCCCCCCGGTCATGGCGGCAACTCGCCTAGGCGGCTAGAGGGGCTGCTTTTTGGTGAAAGATTACTTATTTTACATCAACTCAAACCCTCTGCTGCCACCACACCCTGGCAGTGAAGGGGATAACTGCCCACCATCTTGATCCTATAAGACTTAAGAGAGATGGTGTTGGAGTCACAGGGATGTAATCTTACAAAAGAACAGAAAGCTGTAATAAAAGATAGAGGAAAATGAGCCAATGATTGGATTGCCTAATGTCACCCTTTCTTACAGGACCCTCCAACACAGTATGACAAGGGCTGTCATAAGAACTTTAGCATTACCCACTGAAAGCCATGCAGGAATACGCTCCTGCGTGTCTGTGCTCATACGTGTGCACACATGGGATTGTGAGGGCAACTCTAACCAGGTTTCCCTTTAAGAGAACTGCAATGTCAATCATGATAATTTCACACAATTCCGTTCAGAGTGGGGGGGAAATGCGACAGACGTGTAAGACCACACGAGGGAGGTCAGATGAAATCAAATTAAGAGCTAGGGGAAATTACTTTTGCCTGGAGCAAGAAGAAGAGGGGCGGCAGGGAAAATGGCACAGATGAGTAGTACATGAACAAGAGGAGACAGCTTCCGCGGTAGTATTTGTTGTGCCAGAGCAGGTGGGCAAATCTAGGCTGCTGGTGTCTAATGGCAGCATGGCTCACACCTTACAGAATGCAGAGGAATAAGCAGCATCTATAGCTCTGTGACACGCAGAGCACAGGGGCTGATATTGTACTAAACATCACTATTGTCTTGGAACTCCAAGCACTTTGGGTTCTCCTGAGAATGTTTATGAATAGGAGGAGGAGCAGTGAGTAAAGTGAGTAAAGACACTGACTCTGGCACTGAGTTTGAAGAAGGGAACCTGATTCAATTCCTGGTGTCGGCTCCTTGTGACCTTGGGCAAGTCACTCTATCTCCCTGTGCCTCAGGCACCAAAAACATAGATTGTAAGCACTACGACAGGGGTGCACAATCTTTTCCCAGTGCACACCCCCTGCCTGCTCTCCTCCGCGCCTCATGCCCCCCCCCCTGCTCGACCCCGGCGTCAAATGACGTGCGGGGTCATGTGATGTCATGTCACCGCGGTGTCATTTGACGCCGGATTACCAGGACGGCGCATCACTGGAAGGTAAGTGTATTATAGAGGCCTCGCACGGTCCCCCGGAATTTAATTTAAATGCCAGGGGGGAGAGCACGGTACCTCTATAACTGACATGCCCCCCCCCAAAAAAAAAATCTAGCGCCCCCAGTTTGCGCACCACTGCTCTACGGGGCAGGGAGTGTGTTTGCAATCTGTCTCTGTAAAGCGCTACGTAAAAACTAGCAGCGCTATACAAGAAAAACCAATTATTGTTATGTGTCGCTGATCCAAACCTAGTGCAGCCTAGTATAAGAAAACGAATGCTTGAATACGAGAGGTAACTCACAATGTATTACTTCCTCGTAAAACATTTTATAAATAAATAAGAAAGCATCAGATTTAACAAATCATTTAATGATTGCTTTATGAAATCAATATAATGCTTCTGTTTTTGTGACAGTTTGCAGCTTGGGGACATTGGGTAACAGCCACCACATTGTGGCACATGAGCGCTTTCACTTTGTCATTTGAGTGCGTATTGCAACTGCGCCTTTACATGCCTAAAAACTACGAAGTGCTAAAAGCTGCTCGGGGGTGTTAGTTTAGGACCAAGGGGATAATTCAATATAACCTGATGCAGACGATCGCAGAAAAAAAACCTACTCAAGTCAATGGGGGTTCTCACCGTGATCATCTGCTTTGGCGCACATCGAATAACGCCCTAGGAATTGATGGTTAATCGCACAGCTCAAAGGATACTTTTCTTTTGGACACTGCGATTACTTTTCAATTGTACATATTAATATGTGCAGTGTGTGTGTGTGTGTGTATATATACAGTGTGTGCGATTAACCATCAATTCCTAGGGCTTTATTCAATGTGCGCCAAAGCAGATGATCATGGCGAGAACCCTAATTGACTTGAACAATTAATAAGAGAGCCATAGAGACAAAAATCCTGATCATAGAAACATGGAGTAACCCATATATTTGTTAAGTCCCTGTGGCAATAGGGTGCCTACTTTGATGATCCAATGACACTCTCGTTGGAGGAGTGGCCATTCTAGGTAACCTCCTCTTACCCCCAAGATGACCCTGTTAATAGCAAAGGCCCTCAGGCCTGTGGGGTCAGAATTGTGCCCTGTCTTGAAATGTCTGGCCACTGAGATAATTTTGCGTCCTGCTGCCAAATCACGTTCGGTAGTCTTGATGTTTCTGACATGTTCAAGAACACCAAAGCGTAGTTCTCGTGTGATCATGCCAATATAGATTTTCCCACAAGGGTAAGTCAAATAGTCCCTTAGACCCTTGGACTTGCAATTAAGGAATGTTCTGATGTTGTATTTCATCACATGTGAAGAATCAATTTTTTTGTAATAGATTATATAAATTGGCATGCTAAACATGACCGACACGTGAAAAAGCCTTGCTGGGCACTTCTTGATAGGAAATTATCAGGTCTACTGGTACTGTAATGGCCATGAACCAATTTATCGGACAAGGTAGGTGCCCGCCAACTGACCATATTCATTGTATTCCCCAATATATTGATAAGATCAGGGTCAGTCATTAGTACATGCCAATGTTTTTGCAATATGTCCTGTATTGGGACCAATTACGGTCATAAGTTACTATAAACCGAATGGTCTAGTCTGCTTTGTTCTTGTCCTCCATTTTTGGTGTTAATAAGGAGTCACGCGTTCTATGTTTACTGATGTTCTGGCCCATGTTGATCATGGTGTTACTATATCCTCTGGCCTGAAAACGTGAATACATCTTATTAGCTCTTGTTTTAAAGACAAAAGATGTAGCGCAATTTCTCTTTAATCTGAGGAATTCGCCCACTGAGACTGCCCTAATTTCATGCAGAGGGTGTGCACTGGAAGCATGTAGAACAGCATTAGTTGCTGTATCCTTACGGTGTATATCGGTTAGGATATTCCCTTCCAGACCAATGTTAAGCCTAAAATCAAGGAAATCCCACACCCTCTGTACTTGCTACACTAGTAAGTTTAATATTTAGGGAGTTCTGGTTGAGGTAAGTGACAAAAGTCTGTAGGGCAGGCATAGAACCATCCCAAAAAATCAAGATATCATCGATGAACCTCAACCACAACCACAAGAGTATGTGTTGGACACCCGTGTTACCTTTCTCCTGCAACACAATTTCTCTCTCCCATCGCCCCAGGAAGATGTTGGCATACGAGGGAGCACAGGTAGCACCCATCGCCGTACCTCTAGTCTGTAAATAAAATTTGATTTTGAAAACAAAATAATTATGTGTAAGAATGAAGTTAAGTAACTCCATTGGGAATTGTATAAGTTCATCTGTTAAATTGCCCATAGACAGGAAATACCGTGCTGCTTGTAATCTATCCCTGTGATGTATACTAGTGTATAATGTCTCTACATCACAGGTGGCAAGTACGGTACCCCTGCCAAGGGCAAGCTGATCAAATCTGAGCAATACGTCCGCTGTGTCCCTGAGATGTGATGGAAGGGTCTCCACAAAAGGACGAAGAAAATGGTCTAAAAACCGGCAGATGGGTTCGCATAACCGCCCTATGCCAGATACGATAGGTCGACCAGGGGGATGGGAGAGATCCTAGCGCACCATGGGAAGCATGTAAAAAGTGGGGACCCAGGGATGTTTAGAAACAAGGCCCGCACTACACGTACGGGCGATCGTCCTCTGTCTTACCGCATCGTGAATCAAACCATCTAGTAAGAGTTTATATTTACTTGTGGGATCACTCGGAAGCTCCTCATAGCAACCGGACTCGCGGAGTTGACGAAAGACCTCTTTTTCGTATAACATTTCGGGCCACAAAACCACATTTCCACCTTTATCATATGGCTTGATCTCAACGCTTGTCCTTTTTTGTAGTTCGTCAATGGCTTGACGTTCCCTTGCGGTTACATATACAAGGGTCCCATTTGCTATATATTCAGTATTCTGGATTAATAATCTTAATTTATGCGATACATATGATCTAGATTGAGCCTATTCATGTATTAAATGTAATAACACATTTAGTGCAAAGAATATACAGGCATACCCCGCATTAACATACGCAATGGGACCGGAGCATGTATGTAAAGCGAAAATGTACTTAAAGTGAAGCACTACCTTTTCCCACTTATCGATGCATGTACTGTACTGCAATCGTTATATACGTGCATAACTGATGTAAATAACGCATTTGTAACAGTCTCTATAGTCTCCCTGCTTGCGCACAGCTTCGGTACAAGTAGGGAGACGGTATTGCTGTTCAGGACGTGATGACAGGCGCATGCGTGAGCTGCCGTTTGCCTATTGGGCGATATGTACTTACTCGCGAGTGTACTTAAAGTGAGTGTACTTAAAGCGGGGTATGCCTGTACTCAAGATGGTCTAACATGTATCAATTTGGCAACATTATAGGTAACAATTCTTAGTTACAATACACTTTATCATGAAGAATGTTGGTATTTATGTATGTATGTCTTTATTTATATAGCACCAAAAGTGTACTCAGCGCTTCACAAAGAATACAGTACAGGGAATTATAATAGTACAATAAGTGCAGCAAAATCAGACAATAGGAAAGGAAATCCGTGCCCCGAAGAGCTTACAATCTAAGAGGTTTGATGGGGAACTTACAGAGACAGCAGGTGAGGGAGTAAGTGCTGTAGATGGCAGTGCTTGGTCACAATGGGTGGTAGGAGTGACTGAGTGTTGGACAGTAGCCATGAGTGCAGGCTATTGGGAAGCTTTATTTGTGGGGCGAATTTTAAGGTCAGTCAGTATTAAAATGAGAGGGTTAACACAATTTACAGGGGAAGAGATAACAGGGAGGCATGGGTGAAATCAGGTGTGTATGTCTGGGTTTAGGCTTAGGGGAGATCCCCAGCAGCAGGAAGGAGTAGATAGAGGGTTTGAATAGATGATTTGTGTGGGTGTTTTTTATTGAGGGGTAAAGAAGTTGTTGGGAGAGAGGTGTATAAATAATGGTGCAGTGGGGAGTGGGGACGTTGGAGAGAACAGAGACATTCACAAAGGAGTGAGGAAACAGTAAACAGAAAAAGCATTAGGGAGGGCATAGTGAGATGCAGGAGGAGAGATTTCCCATGTACTGGATATAGCCACTTTTCTTTGCTTTTGTAGGGGACAGAGTATCAATACTGTTTGCTGCATTATACAACTCACTCTGTATTTAAGAGTTTATATATGTACTGTTATGCATATCTAGTGGGGCAGCAACTAGATTATATATACTACATTGTATTCATGTATCAACTAGGAGAATTGAATACAAATCAATTGTATCTTTTCAGCTTTGTTATATACTGTCTGTTCCATTTCTCTATATAGATATTATGGGATTACCCATGTTTTCTCCCATGGGCTGTTTATCAGCCTATCGCCTTGAATCACGGGACTCCCAAAGAAACTCTGATGCGACTGGGCTTACACAAGGCCGTGTAAGTTCTATATACCTTTATTCTATTTCACCTTCACACCAACACACATACACCCATGTGTGCCTATCCTTCCAATTAGACATTAGACACCTGAGCCACCACACCTGCTCAGGATATAACTGCTTCATCTTAAAAAGCAATTACTAGTTCTATAACACTGCCTGTTTCCAACCATTGTGCTCCACCATCCTTTTTGTATTCATTACCTACAAGGGTCCTGGATAGATCCTGCTGGGGTTCCGAGTCACAAGAGGATACCACTCGAAAACCATTTACAGGCAGTATTACACCACTCTTTTTATACTTCAGATATCAGATAAGCCACACAGAGATAGCGCCCGGGTACCTTCTTAAACAAATTGAATCACCATTCAGCTAGATTGCCTCATCAGCTGTTGAAATTCGGCGTCGCTACGCTTTTTAATTATCTGACATCACGGATGAGGCGGGATATATGATTCCAGTTGCCGCAGCAAGCCCCCCGAGGAAGCGTACATCGCGAAACGTATGTCGGGGTGTCCTCCTGTCTCTGCCCTCTCTCGGAACCCCTCTACCCCAGGCAGATTTACGGAATCTAACCTGGACACATGCTTTTCCCTGCAGCCAATCTGAGTGTTATTGGATCTCCATTCCGTCTCTAAGTATCATCCAGCCGTGCTCATGCTAATCTGTACTCTTGGGGATTTTGCTTGTCTCACTTAATATTCAGTGAGATTATCTGAACTGTACATTTTATTGGCTTATCCGTAAGAACATTGTCATACTTACATATTTACAGGTGCATGTATTTGCCTGGATGCCCACGCATCATGTGGATTTAGGTTACACGTACTTTTTTTTACTGTGTTGCTGTTCAGGAGGACAGGTATCCCTTATATAGTCCGAAACAGTTTTCAATTGCCAATGTCCATCAAAATGTTAACCCATCATGGGATACACACACACACACACACACACACACACACACACACACACACACACACACACACACACACACACACACACACACACACACACACACACACACACACATATAGTGCAGAATAAATGAGTTCTTCAGTATTAGGTGATACCTTTTTTATTTGGACTAACCATTTAGGTCATAGGCATGCATACGTGGAGGTTTCTTGTCACCTTTTTCTCCCACCATAACTTAAAATGTGTAAGGTAAATCCTACAGCCTTGAAAATGGCCAACCTCGCACTGATGAGACCCATTAAGGTCGAAACATGTCTGTGAGAGATTTCTCTGGCTTTGCATCTGATTCCCATACTGTGCTTAAAAGCTGTGTTAACAGCAAGCATTAACTTATAAGGGTTCCATGTAAAAATTGGTTTCAGGCAAAAGGTGACATGGTGTGCTCATTTGCATGTCATTTCCCAGAATCCCTTGCTGCAGTGGAAGCACTGTATGCTAGGTGATAATGGTGAAAGGCAGGGCTGCAGACCTGTCTAAGACATGCAAATGTGTTCACAAGTGATCTTTTTATTTACTATATGCTATACGGTGGAGGTTTCTTGTCTCCTTTTTTACCCACCATAACTTAAAAAGTGAAGATATAATATTTTTAGAGTTAGGCTCTCACACGTGGCTTGACCTACAATATAAATAATAAAAATAGCTTGGCAGTGTTTTACATGGAAAATTAATTAAGGTGCGACTGTGTACTGTACATTTTGCACTGCTGGACAGAATCTCTCATTGACTTCAATTGTGTGTCTCAGTTACCTGTTATCTCCATCCACTGTATACCTCTGTTCCTTTAGGGCTCGATTATACCAGATGCCGCTGAGCGGCAGCGCGATCAGGTGATGTCAACCTCACGCTGCCGCCGAGCGGCATCTTGATTATGCCAGGGAAACTACAAAGCAGAGACAGGGAGGCGTGGCAGGGGCGTGGCGGTGAGCGGTTCGCCCTCATTGGCTAGAAACGCTCACATGATGCGGCGTCGCCAGCCAAGAACAAATCTGAGGATCGCGCCAGGAGACATCCGCCCTGCAGTTCCACGCGTCGCGCACGCCGCAACAGTTTTAACCGCAGCTATTGGTTTTTTTTAATGTTTTTTTTCCAGGTGTGCGGCGCCGCGAGCATTTTTCTGTATAATCACGGCCTTAAGAGTTCAGCTGGGTCTGCATCCAGCAACATACCCAGGGATGGGGTGAGAATCAGGGGATGAAAAGGTCACAAAACCTGCTTTCCAAGTGTCACCTCCTGTCACTAAATGGTCAGCCAGTAGGTGTCACCACTGGAGCTCTGTCCCGTCAGAGTGCAGAGGTTAGGGACGTCCCAGCCTGGAGAGGGAGAGACAGGGGTACAGAGAGAGTATCTGTGTGAGCAGGATTCCGGGGCTATTGTAGGCAGGGCCATTTTATTCATTAGGCCCAATAAGCACAGTGCCAGGGGCCTGCGAAAAAGTTTGAGACCTGGAGAAAAAAAAATGCATTGCCCCGAAAATAGGAAAAGGAAACTGCAAAATCAAAATGAATAACTTTTTAATTAAATGTCTTTAAAAAAACATAACCTGTCGCAACTCTCAATAAACGTCTAAATCAAATATCTCTATATAAAGAACAATAGATTTTACTTAAAATACAAAAATATGATGTAAACCAGGCCTGCACAACATGCGGCCCGCCGGCACTCACTGTGCGGCCCGCGGCGGCTTTCCCCCTCCTCCTCCTCCCTCCCCCGAGTCCGCTCTCCCTCCCCCGAGTCCGCTCTCCCTCCCCCGAGTCTGCTCTCTCCCCGAGCTGAGCCCGTTCTCCCCCCCCCGAGCCGAGCCGAGCCCAGCCCGCTCTCAAGACTGCACGCTCTAGCAGTGCGGCACTTCCGGTGCCCGCTGCTTGTGAGTGCGCGCAGTCCTGCCTGCTCTCCGCCGTGATCTGAGGTGCGGGGAGGTGCAGGGGGGTGAGGGGAGGTGCAGGGGGGTGAGGGGAGGTGCAGGGGGGTGAGGGGAGGTGCAAGGGGTGAGGGGAGGTGCAGGGGGTAATGTGAGGTGAGGAGGTGCAGGGGGTGAGGGGAGGTGCAGGGGGTGAGGGGAGGTGCAGGGGGGTGAGGGGAGGTGGAGGGGGTGAGGGGAGGTGCAGGGGGGTGAGGGGAGGTGCAGTGGGGTGAGGGGAGGTGCAGGGGGGTGAGGGGAGGTGCAAGGGGTGAGGGGAGGTGCAGGGGGTAATGTGAGGTGAGGAGGTGCAGGGGGTGAGGGGAGGTGCAGGGGGTGAGGGGAGGTGCAGGGGGGTGAGGGGAGGTGCAGGGGGGTGAGGGGAGGTGGAGGGGGTGAGGGGAGGTGCAGGGGGGTGAGGGGAGGTGCAGGGGGGTGAGGGGAGGTTCAGGGGAGGTGCAGGGGTGTGAGGGGAGGTGCAGGGGGGCGAGGGGAGGTGCAGGGGGGCGAGGGGAGGTGCAGGGGGTGAGGGGAGGTGCAGGGGGGCGAGGGGAGGTGCAGGGGGTGAGGGGAGGTGCAGGGGGTGAGGGGAGGTGCAAGGGGTGAGGGGAGGTGCAGGGGGTAATGTGAGGTGAGGAGGTGCAGGGGGTGAGGGGAGGTGCAGGGGGTAATGTGAGGTGAGGAGGTGCAGGGGTTGAGAGGAGGTGCAGGGGTTGAGGGGAGGTGCAGGGGGTAATGTGAGGTGAGGAGGTGCAGGGGGGTGATGTGCAGGGGGGGTGATGTGCAGGGGGGGTGATGTGCAAGAGGGGTGATGTGCAGGGGGGGTGATGTGCAGGGGGCGTGATGGGGGGGTGATGTGCAGGGGGGGTGATGTGCAGGGGGGGTGATGTGCAGGGGGCGGGTGATGTGCAAGGGGAGTGATGTGAGGTGCAGGGGGTGATGTGCAGGGGGGGGATGTGAGGTGCAGGGGGGTGAGGTGCAGGGGAGTGATGTGAGGTGCAGGGGGGGTGATGTGCAGGGAGGGGTGATGTGCAGGGGGGTGATGTGCAGGAGGGGTGATGTGCAGGGGGGGTGATGTGCAGGGGGGGTGATGTGAGGTGCAAGGGGGTGAGGTGCAGGGGAGTGATGCGAGGTGCGGGAGGGGTGAGGTGCAGGGGGTGATGTGAGGTGCAGGGGGTGATGGGAGGTGCAGGGGGGTGATGGGAGGTGCAGGGGTGTGATGGGAGTTGCAGGGGGTGAGGTGAGGTGCAGGGGGTGATGGGAGGTGCAGGGGGGTGAGGTGAGGTGCAGGGGGTGATGGGAGGTGCAGGGGGGTGAGGTGAGGTGCAGGGGGTGAGGTGAGGTGCAGGGGGGTGAGGTGAGGTGCAAGGGAGTGATGTGAGGTGCAGGGGAGTGATGTGAGGTGCAGGGGAGTGATGTGAGGTGCAGGGGGGATGTGAGATGCAGGGGGGGTGGAATGTGTGTGATGTGGAGGGTGAGTATTGTGTGTGATGTGGAGGGTGAGTATTGTGTGTGATGTGGAGGGTGAGTATTGTGTGTGATGTGGAGGGTGAGTATTGTGTGTGATGTGGAGGGTGAGTATTGTGTGTGATGTGGAGGGTGAGTATTGTGTGTGATGTGGAGGGTGAGTATTGTGTATGGGTGAGGGGGAGAGATGGGGGTGGGAGAGATGGGGAGTCACAAACGTTGATGATGAGGGTTGCAGGTGGAGATATATGAAGATGATGAGGAGTTCTGGGGGAGATATGAGGATGAAGATGATGAGGGGTGCTGGGGGGGATATGAGGATGAGGGGTGCTGGGGGAGATATGAGGATGTTGATGAGGGGTGCTGGGGAGATATATATCAGGATGAGGGTTGCTGGGGCAGATATGAGGATGTTGATGAGGGGTGCTGGGAGAGATTGAGGGGTGCTGGAGATATGAGGATAATGATGAGGTGCTGGGGGAGAGATGATGATGATGACGATGATGATGATTTTACCCGTGCGGCCCGAATCTGTATTCCTAGGAGCAGTTCGACCCTTCTCACTTGACAAGTTGTGCAGGCCTGATGTAAACAATACTAAAATTAAACTCGTAAGTGGTGGGTGCATCACGTTTATGCGTAGGGCAGTTATGAGTGAATATTCTACTTATACGTTAGGTTCAATGTAACAATACTTACTTCATGAAATCAGCGGTTAACATAACACTTGTATAAATTTGCACTGTATTTCGTGTTGTTATCAATGAGAAACTGTACATAATACCGCGCTCCTCCCTATAGAAGTTTGCTGCAGGTAAAAAGATAGGCCTTACATATAGAAAAAACAAAGAACGATTCCTGCGCTCCTACCAATTAGGTAAAATAATAATCGCATGAAAAAAGGGTATTTTGTTAAACCCTTTGGCCAAAGTGTTGTTATCAATAACTTGTGTAGTTGTGAACACTTTAAAATTCAGTTTGTTAAGGTAGCGTCTAGCAAGTTATTAAGAAAAGATCTGTACTACATATGAGCCACATAGACAGGTATATCACAATACAGGCATACCCCGCAATAACGTACGCAATGGGACCGAAGCATGTATGTAAAGCGAAAATGTACTTAAAGTGAAGCACTACCTTTTATCCACTTATCGATGCATGTCCTGTACTGCAATCATCATATACGTGCATAACTGCTGTAAATAACGCATTTGTAACAGGCTCTATAGTCTCCCCGCTTGCGCACAGCTTCGGTACAGGTAGGGAGCCGGTATTGCTGTTCAGAACGTGCTGACAGGCGCATGCGCGAGCTGCCGTTTGCCTATTGAGCGAGATGTACTTACTTGCGAGTGTCCTTAAACCGGGGTATGCCTGTATATAGTTCATGTGACGGCACTGCGTGTGCGCGTACAGCATGGCTTGACAGGGGTGGGGCCTACGAATACAAGAGTGCCTGTGGCCTACGAAGATCTTAACTATACGCCTTTGATATAGAAAGTCCATAGCTGACACCTTGGGTTGTTTACATTGGTTCAAGTTTCTTTAACAAACTAGTGGCACTGTGATTGATTGCAAAACAATATGTTGGCCGATGTATTAAGATCATATTTTTTTATTGTGCATCAAAGTTTTAGTGCTAAAATAGTACTTTATAAAGCTTTGGACATATCACGCATAGTTCGTTACACAAAATGCATTTTGACGCATTGCGTCTTGTTGAATACCTGATACAATTGAAATGAAGATAGAAATCTGTGTATTTTTGTTATTTATAACTTGTGTTAGTAAATATAAATTATTAGTGTAATATTATTTATAATACCCATACTGTGAAAATAATACATTTTGTTTACCTATATAATTAGACATTCGTGCTGCGTCAAATACATTTTTGGTTGATACATTCCAAATTAATTTGGCGCTAACAATATAAACCGACTTTTTAGGGTTTACACCGTTGAACTTGGCAGACGATTTTGACGCACTTTGTCCTTTTTGGGGGCAGCACAAAAACATGATTTTTTTTAGTACATCCCATTCACATCTGTACACCCAGCGCAGTCCCAATCACATCTGTACGCCCCGCGCAGTCCCAATCACATCTGTACGCCCAGCGCAGTCCCATTCACATCTGTACGCCCAGCGCAGTCCCAATCACATCTGTACACCCAGCGCAGTCCCAATCACATCTGTACACCCAGCGCAGTCCCAATCACATCTGTACACCCAGCGCAGTCCCATTCACATCTGTACGCCCAGCGCAGTCCCAATCACATCTGTACACCCAGCGCAGTCCCAATCACATCTGTACGCACAGCGCAGTCCCAATCACATCTGTACGCCCAGCGCAGTCCCAATCACATCTGTACACCCAGCGCAGTCCCAATCACATCTGTACGCCCAGCACAGTCCCAATCACATCTGTACGCCCAGCGCAGTCCCAATCACATCTGTACACCCAGCGCAGTCCCAATCACATCTGTACACCCAGCGCAGTCCCATTCACATCTGTACGCCCAGCGCAGTCCCAATCACATCTGTACACCCAGCGCAGTCCCAATCACATCTGTACGCACAGCGCAGTCCCATTCACATCTGTACGCCCAGCGCAGTCCCAATCACATCTGTACGCACAGCGCAGTCCCATTCACATCTGTACACCCAGCGCAGTCCCATTCACATCTGTACGCCCCGCACAGTTCCAATCACATCTCTACGCACAGCGCAGTCCCAATCACATCTGTATGCTCCGCGCAGTCCCATTCACATCTGTACGCCCCGCACAGTTCCAATCACATCTGTACACCCACCGCAGTTCCAATCACATCTGTACGCCCCGCGCAGTCCCATTCACATCTGTACACCCAGCGCAGTCCCATTCACATCTGCTCGCCCCGCGCAGTCCCATTCACATCTGTACGCCCAGCGCAGTCCCATTTACATCTGTACACCCAGCGCAGTCCCAATCACATCTGTACACCCAGCGCAGTCCCAATCACATCTGTACGCCCAGCGCAGTCCCATTCACATCTGCACGCCCAGCGCAGTCCCATTCACATCTGTACGCCCCGCGCAGTCCCATTCACATCTGTACGCCCAGCGCAGTCCCATTTACATCTGCACGCCCCGCGCAGTCCCATTCACATCTGTACGCCCAGCGCAGTCCCATTCACATCTGTACGCCCCGCGCAGTCCCATTCACATCTGTACACCCAGCGCAGTCCCAATCACATCTGTACACCCAGCGCAGTCCCATTCACATCTGTACACCCAGCGCAGTCCCATTCACATCTGTACGCCCCGCGCAGTCCCATTCACATCAGCACGCCCCGCGCAGTCCCATTCACATCTGTACGCCCCGCGCAGTCCCATTCACATCTGTACGCCCAGCGCAGTCCCATTTACATCTGTACGCCCCGCGCAGTCCCATTCACATCTGTACGCCCCGCGCAGTCCCATTCACATCTGCACGCCCCGCGCAGTCCCATTCACATCTGTACGCCCCGCGCAGTCCCATTCACATCTGTACGCCCAGCGCAGTCCCATTTTCATCTGTACACCCAGCGCAGTCCCAATCACATCTGTACACCCAGCGCAGTCCCATTCACATCTGTACGCCCAGCGCAGTCCCAATCACATCTGTACGCCCCGCGCAGTCCCAATCACATCTGTACGCCCAGCGCAGTCCCATTCACATCTGTACGCCCAGCGCAGTCCCATTTACATCTGCACGCCCCGCGCAGTCCCAATCACATCTGCACGCCCCGCGCAGTCCCATTCACATCTGTACGCCCCACGCAGTCCCAATCACATCTGCACGCCCAGCGCAGTCCCATTCACATCTGTACGCCCCACGCAGTCCCAATCACATCTGCACGCCCAGCGCAGTCCCATTCACATCTGTACGCCCAGCGCAGTCCCATTCACATCTGCACGCCCAGCGCAGTCCCATTCACATCTGTACACCCAGCGCAGTCCCATTCACATCTGTACGCCCCACACAGTCCCAATCACATCTGCACGCCCAGCGCAGTCCCATTCACATCTGTACGCCCAGCGCAGTCCCATTCACATCTGCACGCCCAGCGCAGTCCCATTCACATCTGTACGCCCAGCGCAGTCCCAATCACATCTGTACGCCCAGCGCAGTCCCATTCACATCTGTACGCCCCGCGCAGTCCCATTTACATCTGTACGCCCAGCGCAGTCCCATTCACATCTGTACGCCCCGCACAGTCCCATTCACATCTGTACGCCCAGCGCAGTCCCATTCACATCTGTACGCCCAGCGCAGTCCCATTCACATCTGTACACCCCGCGCAGTCCCATTCACATCTGTACACCCAGCGCAGTCCCATTCACATCTGTACACCCAGCGCAGTCCCATTCACATCTGTACGCCCAGCGCAGTTCCATTCACATCTGTACACCCAGCGCAGTTCCATTCACATCTGTACACCCAGCGCAGTCCCATTCACATCTGTACGGCCAGCGCAGTCCCATTCACATCTGTACGCCCCGCGCAGTCCCATTCACATCTGCATGCCCCGCGCAGTCCCATTCACATCTGTACACCCAGCGCAGTCCCATTTACATCTGTACACCCAGCGCAGTCCCATTCACATCTGTACGCCCCGCGCAGTCCCATTCACATCTGTACACCCAGCGCAGTCCCATTTACATCTGCACGCCCCGCGCAGTCCCATTCACATCTGTACGCCCCGCGCAGTCCCATTCACATCTGTACGCCCAGCGCAGTCCCATTCACATCTGCACGCCCAGCGCAGTCCCATTCACATCTGTACGCCCCGCGCAGTCCCATTCACATCTGTACGCCCAGCGCAGTCCCATTTACATCTGCACGCCCCGCGCAGTCCCATTCACATCTGTACGCCCAGCGCAGTCCCATTCACATCTGCACGCCCCGCGCAGTCCCATTCACATCTGTACACCCAGCGCAGTCCCAATCACATCTGTACACCCAGCGCAGTCCCATTCACATCTGTACACCCAGCGCAGTCCCATTCACATCTGTACGCCCCGCGCAGTCCCATTCACATCAGCACGCCCCGCGCAGTCCCATTCACATCTGTACGCCCAGCGCAGTCCCATTTACATCTGTACGCCCCGCGCAGTCCCATTCACATCTGTACGCCCCGCGCAGTCCCATTCACATCTGCACGCCCCGCGCAGTCCCATTCACATCTGTACGCCCCGCGCAGTCCCATTCACATCTGTACGCCCAGCGCAGTCCCATTTACATCTGTACACCCCGCGCAGTCCCATTTTCATCTGTACACCCAGCGCAGTCCCAATCACATCTGTACGCCCCGCGCAGTCCCAATCACATCTGTACGCCCAGCGCAGTCCCATTCACATCTGTACGCCCAGCGCAGTCCCATTTACATCTGCACGCCCCGCGCAGTCCCAATCACATCTGCACGCCCCGCGCAGTCCCATTCACATCTGTACGCCCCACGCAGTCCCAATCACATCTGCACGCCCAGCGCAGTCCCATTCACATCTGTACACCCAGCGCAGTCCCATTCACATCTGTACGCCCCACGCAGTCCCAATCACATCTGCACGCCCAGCGCAGTCCCATTCACATCTGTACGCCCAGCGCAGTCCCATTCACATCTGTACGCCCAGCGCAGTCCCATTCACATCTGTACGCCCAGCGCAGTCCCAATCACATCTGTACGCCCAGCGCAGTCCCATTCACATCTGTACGCCCCGCGCAGTCCCATTTACATCTGTACGCCCAGCGCAGTCCCATTCACATCTGTACGCCCCGCACAGTCCCATTCACATCTGTACGCCCAGCGCAGTCCCATTCACATCTGTACGCCCAGCGCAGTCCCATTCACATCTGTACACCCCGCGCAGTCCCATTCACATCTGTACACCCAGCGCAGTCCCATTCACATCTGTACACCCAGCGCAGTCCCATTCACATCTGTACGCCCAGCGCAGTTCCATTCACATCTGTACACCCAGCGCAGTTCCATTCACATCTGTACACCCAGCGCAGTCCCATTCACATCTGTACGGCCAGCGCAGTCCCATTCACATCTGTACGCCCCGCGCAGTCCCATTCACATCTGTACGCCCCGCGCAGTCCCATTCACATCTGCATGCCCCGCGCAGTCCCATTCACATCTGTACACCCAGCGCAGTCCCATTTACATCTGTACACCCAGCGCAGTCCCATTCACATCTGTACGCCCCGCGCAGTCCCATTCACATCTGTACACCCAGCGCAGTCCCATTTACATCTGCACGCCCCGCGCAGTCCCATTCACATCTGTACGCCCCGCGCAGTCCCATTCACATCTGTACGCCCAGCGCAGTCCCATTTACATCTGCACGCCCCGCGCAGTCCCATTCACATCTGTACGCCCAGCGCAGTCCCATTCACATCTGCACGCCCCGCGCAGTCCCATTCACATCTGTACACCCAGCGCAGTCCCAATCACATCTGTACACCCAGCGCAGTCCCATTCACATCTGTACACCCAGCGCAGTCCCATTCACATCTGTACGCCCCGGGCAGTCCCATTCACATCTGTACGCCCCGCGCAGTCCCATTCACATCAGCACGCCCCGCGCAGTCCCATTCACATCTGTACGCCCAGCGCAGTCCCATTTACATCTGTACGCCCCGCGCAGTCCCATTCACATCTGTACGCCCCGCGCAGTCCCATTCACATCTGCACGCCCCGCGCAGTCCCATTCACATCTGTACGCCCCGCGCAGTCCCATTCACATCTGTACGCCCAGCGCAGTCCCATTTACATCTGTACACCCCGCGCAGTCCCATTTACATCTGTACACCCAGCGCAGTCCCAATCACATCTGTACGCCCCGCGCAGTCCCAATCACATCTGTACGCCCAGCGCAGTCCCATTCACATCTGTACGCCCCGCACAGTCCCATTCACATCTGTACGGCCAGCGCAGTCCCATTCACATCTGTACGCCCCGCGCAGTCCCATTCACATCTGTATGCCCCGCGCAGTCCCATTTACATCTGTACACCCCGCGCAGTCCCATTTACATCTGTACACCCAGCGCAGTCCCAATCACATCTGTACGCCCCGCGCAGTCCCAATCACATCTGTACGCCCAGCGCAGTCCCATTCACATCTGTACGCCCAGCGCAGTCCCATTTACATCTGCACGCCCCGCGCAGTCCCAATCACATCTGCACGCCCCGCGCAGTCCCATTCACATCTGTACGCCCCACGCAGTCCCAATCACATCTGCACGCCCAGCGCAGTCCCATTCACATCTGTACACCCAGCGCAGTCCCATTCACATCTGTACGCCCCACGCAGTCCCAATCACATCTGCACGCCCAGCGCAGTCCCATTCACATCTGTACGCCCAGCGCAGTCCCATTCACATCTGCACGCCCAGCGCAGTCCCATTCACATCTGTACGCCCAGCGCAGTCCCAATCACATCTGTACGCCCAGCGCAGTCCCATTCACATCTGTACGCCCCGCGCAGTCCCATTTACATCTGTACGCCCAGCGCAGTCCCATTCACATCTGTACGCCCCGCACAGTCCCATTCACATCTGTACGCCCAGCGCAGTCCCATTCACATCTGTACGCCCAGCGCAGTCCCATTCACATCTGTACACCCCGCGCAGTCCCATTCACATCTGTACACCCAGCGCAGTCCCATTCACATCTGTACACCCAGCGCAGTCCCATTCACATCTGTACGCCCAGCGCAGTTCCATTCACATCTGTACGCCCAGCGCAGTTCCATTCACATCTGTACACCCAGCGCAGTCCCATTCACATCTGTACGGCCAGCGCAGTCCCATTCACATCTGTACGCCCCGCGCAGTCCCATTCACATCTGCATGCCCCGCGCAGTCCCATTCACATCTGTACACCCAGCGCAGTCCCATTTACATCTGTACACCCAGCGCAGTCCCATTCACATCTGTACGCCCCGCGCAGTCCCGTTCACATCTGTACGCCCCGCGCAGTCCCATTCACATCTGCACGCCCCGCGCAGTCCCATTCACATCTGTACACCCAGCGCAGTCCCATTCACATCTGCACGCCCCGCGCAGTCCCATTCACATCTGCACGCCCCGCGCAGTCCCATTCACATCTGTACACCCAGCGCAGTCCCATTTACATCTGTACGCCCAGCGCAGTCCCAATCACATCTGTACACCCAGCGCAGTCCCATTCACATCTGTACACCCAGCGCAGTCCCATTTACATCTGTACACCCAGCGCAGTCCCATTCACATCTGTACACCCAGCGCAGTCCCATTTACATCTGCTCGCCCCGCGCAGTTCCAATCACATCTGTACACCCAGCGCAGTCCCATTCACATCTGTACACCCAGCGCAGTCCCATTCACATCTGTACACCCAGCGCAGTCCCATTTACATCTGTACACCCAGCGCAGTCCCATTCACATCTGTACGCCCAGCACAGTCCCATTCACATCTGTACGCCCCGCACAGTCCCATTCACATCTGTACACCCAGCGCAATCCCATTCACATCTGCACGCCCAGCGCAGTCCCATTCACATCTGTACGCCCCGCGCAGTCCCATTCACATCTGCACGCCCAGCGCAGTCCCATTCACATCTGTACACCCAGCGCAGTCCCATTCACATCTGTACGGCCAGCGCAGTCCCATTAACATCTGCACGCCCCGCGCAGTCCCATTTACATCTGTACGCCCCACGCAGTCCCATTAACATTTGCACGCCCCGCGCAGTCCCATTCACATCTGCACGCCCAGCGCAGTCCCAATCACATCTGTACACCCAGCGCAGTCCCATTCACATCTGTACGCCCCGCACAATCCCATTCACATCTGTACACCCAGCGCAGTCCCATTCACATCTGCACGCCCAGCACAATCCCATTCACATCTGTACGGCCAACATGGTCCCAATCACTGCCCAGCGCAGTCCATGTCTGTGCACCAACACAAATGTACAAATATTAGGGCTGTTATATACTGCATGCGGCCGTGTGTTCCTATGCGAACGCGCGTGCACGTGCCGCATGCTTTTCCTGTCTATAGAGCCGGGAGCTGCAGGTATGTATTTGTGTGTATATGTGTGTGTGTGTGTATATGTATATGTGAGTATATGTAGGTGCATGGGTTGTGTGAGTGAAAGGAAGTCCTAAATAAGATTTTTTAAAGAAAAATTTTTTTTAATTAAATATTTTTTTTTTTAGTTCTGCAATCATTGACACACACACACACACACACACACACACACACACACACACACACACACACACACACACACACACACACACACACACACACACACACACACACACACACACACACACACACACACACACACACACACACATTTGAGCGCAGGCAGCGGCGCGAAAAGATGATTTTTCTCATCTTCGCCGCTGTCTGTCGGCTCCCCTCTCCCTGCTGTGCGCGTGCGCGGCCCTTGTATAGAAAGGCTGACTGTCAGCCAACTAAAATTCCGCGCACGCACGGCGTAGCACAAGCCCAGCACTATAGAACGTGCCTCAGTACGGTGGCCTCTATGGCCCAGATCCATAAAACGGTGCTAAGCTTTAGCATGCGTTTACTCACTGATATGAATGGGAGTAAATGTGTGCTAAATCTTAGCACCCATATGTTGATCTGTGCCCATGTTTCCCTTTAGCAATTGACGCTGACTAAAATAACGCACCATTTCCCCAATATGAGAAGTGGTAGTTTGGACAAATACATTCACAAGTAGTGGGACTTAGGTCCCTGTTACCCACTGCCTCTCTTATCCATGAATAAACACATGCACGCACATGCAGCAGTTTGCATAGCCCTTTGCATCGCTATGCAGGGCTGATAATTGATTCAGAGTTGTTGAGTGATATCACAGACATGTCGTTTAACACAACAGTGATATAAATGTGCAATCGCAATAACATTTTTATTCGCTTTCTATTCTTTCAATCCGATGGGGCGTCAGAAAGGAAACGGTTAGGAACTGTCTATCCTTACCTCGTAAAGCAGATAACTCGCTCATTCTGTATCCTAGCTGACGAGAGGTACTGTACCTGCATTTGCCACCTAAGATCTTCAGCCAGAAATCTGTGTGCCGTCTCCATTACACTAGGGCAGGGGTGCTCAACTCCAGCCCTCAAGCCCCCCTAGCAGGTCTGGTTTTCAAGATATCCCTGCTTCAGCACAGGTGGCTCAATCAAAGGCTCAGTCTTTGACTAGGCCTCCGATTGAGCCACCTGTGCTGAAGCAGGGACGGATTGAGCCACCTGTGCTGAAGCAGGGATGTATTGCACCGCCTGTGCTGAAGCAGGGACGTTCTGAAAACCTGACCTGTTGGGGGAGTGGGGGGGGGGACACTTGAGGACTGGAGTTGAGCACCCCTGCACTAGGGAATGCATACCCAGGATCACACGTCACAGTCTTTGTTATGCCAATAAACCCAGTCTGGGTGCTTCACTTATATCCCAGATTAGCGGAACTGTACCTCTAAGTGAGCAATGTTTTACGAGTCTCTGCAGCAGGGGAGGGGTCCCGGGTGATCTGCTCTGCCAATGAGCAAAGATATTTTTTCCATGAATTCTTTTAAGCAATATCATATGTGTTTAATGGTTTTTAAACGTTAGCCTTCATGTACAATGGGTTTTAATGAGTGCAGACGATGTAACCAGCATTTGCAGAGCATTCTTAGAATCACATAAACTACAAGTCCCACTCAGACGGACACATTTATGCTTTTAATACAAGTTGCCTTTTCCTCCTAATCACACACTTTTCTGTCAAATCCTCCAGCACTTTTCCTGTTTTGGGGCAACATAAAAGTATTAACATTTTTTTATTAGGTTCTCTTAACATTAGGATTTTGGAAAAAATTGCCACATAACTCAACGCCGCACTTTATCCACACTTGCTAGCTTTGCCCGGGGAACCTCAATCGGCCCTGGTTACTCTCTTGGATCACTGAAACTCCATGGCCCTTACCCAAAATGTGGTGAAGCTGCCAGCCTGTGTTTTAGTCCCATTCATTTGAATGAGGCTGATCGCTCCTCCGGCACTGGGAAAGAGTTGTAGGGTTGCCAGTTGTCCAGTATTGAACCGGACTGTCCTGTATTTCAGCTCTGTCCAGTAAAAAATGAGACGTCATACCGGACATGTATGTGCCCGGTATTACTTTTCTGGACTTTGTGACCTGACCGGCTTGAGAAGGTTGGGGGGGGGGGGGTAGGGGTAGGGGCGTGGGATTTCCCCGAGCAGGGAGAGAGCAGAACTGTAGCAAAGGAGCTGGGCAACTTCCTCCATCCTAATTGGCTGCATTACCCAGCAGCAGCCAATCAGGAGCAGGTGTAAGGAGCCAAAGGGTGGGGCCAAGGAGAGGAGGAAACAGCATAGAGCAGAGAGGTGTGTGTGTATTTGTGTCTCGAGAACGGCAGACCATTGTATCCACTATTTTTGGAGAAGTCATCTGGCAACCCTAGTTGCACAGCATACTGAATAGGAGCTTAATACTCAGCCCTTATCAGTGCAGCTTTGGAATCACGGCTGCAAGATTTCCTCATTTAGGTACGAGGCTACCCTAGAAGTTTGAACTGTATATTCCATTATATTTTAAACATGCTGTTTGCAAATATGCTTTCAAGCGTAGCATTTGCAAAGCCTAACACACCTAATAAAACAACTGTTACAAATTGGTACAGAAGACTCTATATTTATTTATAAAATGTTTTAGCAGGAAGTGATACATTGAGAGATACCTCTCGTTTTCAGGTATGTCCTGGGCACAGATTTATAATGGCAATATATCGCTACATGTTATATTTACTGACATTTCGTGGTCAGTTACATCAGGGGAGCTCAGCTCCAGTCATCAAGCCCCCCTAGCAGGTCAGGTTTTTAGGATATCCCTGCTTCAGCACAGGTGGCGCAATCAGAGGCTCAGTCAAAGATATCCTGCAAACCTGACCTGTTGGGGGCGCTTGAGGACTGGAGTTGAGCCCCCCTGAGTGAGGGACAATATATATTCTGGACGCATTTAACAGACATATGAAGGAGGGATTTCAGTTATATACATGGGCTGCTTTTTAGGACAAGCAGTGACAGATTTCACGATTGGCACGGGCCTAGACCGGCAAAATTTTGGGGTGGCAAAAATGTTTGCCCCCTTATACAGATGTCGCGCTCTCTGGCCTATCGGGCCATGGCAACGTGACGTGGGCCATCAAATTGTGTCATGGCATTGCGTTACCATGGCAACGTGCGACGTCATGTTGGTGACATCCGCGGCGTCATTTGACACTGCAATACGGAAGGAGGGCGGTAGCAAAGAGGTTCCGCCACAGCTAAGTGCTTGGGGGCGGCGGATCTTGAAATCCGCCACTGAGGACAGGGGCTTTAATATGGGGTTTTCAAGTACAAGACAATATAAATTGTTAAAAGCAAACTAAAATATTATCTACAGCAGGGGTGCGCAAACTGGGGGGGGCAAAGGTTTTTCTTGGGGGGGGGGGGTGCAGCGGTTGCAGAGGCCCCGCGCTCTTCCCCAAGGCATATAAATTAAATGCCGGGGGATCGTGTGAGGCCTCTGCAACTGAACTTACCGTGATTCAGCCGGCTTCAGATGATGCGTTTACATGGCAACGCGGTCACGTAACCCCACGGCGTCAAATGATGCCGACAGGAAGGTAAGGGGGGCGTGAGCACCGCAGGAGTGGGGGCAAGGGGGCGCAGCAACTGAAGTCTGCACTCCCCTGATCCCCTGATGTTAGTGACATGTTTAAGGATCTAAGTCAGGGGTGCGCAAAGTTTTGGTCGACTACGTCGGATTGCCCTGTCACGAGAGACCAGGAATCAACTCGCCAGGCAGAAACACAAGAGTTCATAAAATTGATTTATTGGAAAAAGTTTATCCACAACTATACATATAAACAGACAACAAATACCCAACCGGGGGTAACTGGGGATACCCTGCAGACCTAGTTGCAGGGACCCCCTTGCAGAGATTTCCCCTGTCCTTCGTCCCTGCAGCAGTGCTCTCTGGAACAGGACTCCAGGCCTGACACCAGCACTGGAGTTGACACTGCAGCTGGATTTACTGGTACACTTATATTGTTGTGTCCCGTGTATCACTGCTGCGAAGCGCTATGTACCTGGATGGTGCTATACAGAAGATATACATACATTCATAAAACCATCATTTTATTGTAGTTAATTAAAAATAATAACTCCTGCTGCATAAGAATGACATACAATTCTAATAAACAACCCGCTTAAAGGATCGCCCTATACAGTGGAAGAAATACTTCTACCCTTTGCTAGCTCACCTAAAGTTGTCCTGTAATTTATCAAGAAATGCAGTATAAAATATGACAGAGCATATCAAATAAAACTAGCTTCTAACAAAGTGATCGCTTCCTGGAGGCAGCGATGTGGGATCCATCACATCCAACCAAACTTGGGTTTGTGGAAAGGTAAAACACTTTTCTTATTTAGGATGGGCTGTGTATAAACAATAGTAAACAAATAAAAAGACAGGCAGATTCTTTGGTTTATGGGGATACTTTATTGGCACTTTACCGTTGACACCCAGGCAAATAATTCATGAAAACTTTATACTTCATGGTTCTCGCTGACCTCTGGTAAACCTTTCATTTTAAGTTTAAAGTCTTTAAAGAACAATTTGCAAAATGTATGATTTATAAACAAACTAAGTAACTATAGCACTAAATTATCATTCTATATTAAACCTTTCAAACCATATCAGTGTGATGTACCAGATCTTTAAGTATAAAGACCCAAACAGCTCCTGAGTTATTATTCTCATTGGAACATCCAACATATTATTATATAAAACATTACATACACTAATGTACATAAAGACACTACGTAGTTAAACACGTCACTCAGATCCAAGTGTTTCTGTTCCTCTTGTCTAGAAAGTATATATAAGTCTCTTTTATATTACAGGCAGTCCTCGTTTTACAACTCTTCATTTTACAACGAATGGCTTATCCAACGCTATGCAATGCATACCTATGTTCATTTATACAACGCTAAAACGGTTTATCTAACGCTCTTACGATGCTTTGCAACGTTGTTTATGTATATATGTCTATAAACAACGTTGCAAAACGTCTTAAGAGTGTGTAAATATATATATATAATATTATATTATACTATATAATATATTATTTTTATGTTATATTATATATATAATACAGTATATACACTATATAATTTATGTGTGTGCTGCATATCTTATTGCCTGCGTAAAATATTTGGTGTATTTTAGTGTTAAAAATGCCTTCAGGAACGGAACCTTTCATTTAAACAGTGTTCCTATGGGAAAACATGTTTCGCTTTACAACGTTTCGCTATACAACGCCATTTTGAGTAACACATTGTGTCGGATAACCGAGGACTGCCTGTATTCTTGATGCAGGTAAAGTAGTTGAACTGTGACATTTGTAATGTTCCATTCAATGCATCTGCTTATGACTTTCAAACCACACTATGTATCGGGAATTATTGTAATTGAACACAATAGCAATAAAAAAAGAGAATACATAAAAACTCCAATATTGGGCCTTATGCAGAGAGGAACGTTATTTAATGTGAAAACGGCAAGAAAATAGCCACAGAATTGGAGCAAGTTATGGTCGTATGCAGAAAGCTGTGTTACCTAATTTTTCTGATGAGATTCAAAATTGCCAAGTTTTTCTGGCTAGATTGAACTCGCTATAATATAGGGCAGAATGGCGAGTTGCAGTGCATCTATGCTACCTGCATACCACCCTATTTTAACATGGCGTATTTACCAATCTCTCCACGTGTTTGGCAATTTTTAAAGTAAAGAAACCTGCTGTGGAGAATTTTATGAATCTCTCCATGTTCTCTGCAGGAGAAGCTTCTCTGGGAAGTATTTTCTCCAAAATATGGTGCTATTTCCCTTCTCTATCCTCTCTGCATAAGCCCCATTGTGCATTATTTTTATGTTTCATGGACCACCACCATGGCATGTCCTGCAGTCTTCATGGGTCTAGGCAAAGATCTACTTAGGAGGGTCTTTGAGTAATAAGTGAGTATCAGGTCATTTATGAGACGTACTGTTCCCAAGGCAAGAAACTTGAGCTTTGTGCAATACACTGGGTCAGGAAGAAAAGTATTATTTAAGGAATTTGCATGTTACAGCTGAGAAGAAGGCGGATGACGTTACTATGAGGTGATGCATACAACTCGTGGAATGCGCTCACAAAACCATCCTTAGCCACTGGCTGGGTGTCTGTCATGGTCGCAGAGGTTCTGGTTGCAGAGGGAGTAGGTACTTAATCAATGAGTATCTGTCATGGGGGCAGAGTCCCCTGGCCATCCCAATGTATTGCAGAAAGTAGCTGGCTGCATGATTGCCAAACTTTAGCAGGTGTTTTGATTTGTGAATAGCGGGCTTCAATGATGCTGTGTCTGTTCTCATGATTTCACCATAAGACTAATTTGGAAAATGGAAGGGGAGGTGGATCCCAAAGACCTATCCTCGTGTGTTTTTCCGGTACTCAGCAAGCAGAGAAAGTGCATACTGCCAGTTACATGCCTTTCATTGCATCTTAGAAGTGCAAGAACTTCTGTTGCACATGATTGTAATAATGTTACCTGAGGAAGGCGTCTGGGCAACATGACAGCTACTATCTGAAAGCAACAATCCATGAATCTGTTTTTCCCCACAATATTTAATCCAAGATGGGGGGGTCCTTTGATATAACACGTTGTTTTTCCTATAAGGTACTCATAAAATGACATTAGTAATGTATCTCTTGCTACATCAACCTGACTATGTGTCATCCGGAGATAACCATCTTCATTTCCCATAAAAAATACCTTTTTGCATTTTTCTCAACAAAAAAAACAGCTAGGGCATCTTTGGGATTTCTGAAATTGGACTTCACTCCCTCGTGTTAATCGTCAGCTTTGTTTTATTTCCCTGCTCCGTAATGAAGTGGGAACGGGTCGTCTCTGTTGAAACACAGAGAAAATCCAGGTATAACATGAAAAATGAGCCATTATGTGGCTTCTCAGGACCTTTCCCTGTAATATGATATAATGCAATAATAACTAATAAATGTAATAGAACGGACCATAAAATAAGCAGCAGATATGGAATTCCAACCACCAATTAGATTTAAGATTCCATGATTAATTCCATGACGGTACATGCCCGTGGAATATTAAATCTGGGACACGAGCTGTTTTAAACATTTGTTTTTCTTAATTCCGTGTCAAATTAGAGGAATGTTGTGAAGCTTTTCAGATTTGATTTTAAATGTGTTACCGAAAGCATCAATTTATATTTTTCTGTGCAAGATTGGCAGTTCCAGAAACGCTAGATTTTAAGTAACAGATGGCAAAAAAATAAATAAAAACATTGAAGAAACACAGGAGTCTGAATACCAAACTGATTTTTGAATATTGAACACTTGGGTGTAGATTTTGTTTTTTTTTAACATTCCTCATTTAGTCCCCTGGTAAATATTTCACCTGAGGAAGGGAGATCACCGAAACATTGTGCGTTTGCAACCTGCAAATAAACCACCTTTTTATGCTCTAATGTCTGTGTAAGACTTAGGGGCCTATGCAGAGAGCAGCGAATTTTAAAAATGGCGAATTTAGTCAAAAGTAGCTTTTTTGGAGAGTTTTATTCTCCATATGCAGAAAAGTGCGAATTCTGCTATGTTTAACATGGATGCGTGTGGCGAGTTTAAATTGGCGAGATGCGCGCTTCAGAAACGTGTAAAAACAAATTCGCGCCTTTTTTTTCCCATTGCAATGGCCGCGAGCGGCCGCTTCTTGCCAATTTTTTCTGGCGAGGCAAAAAGGAGACAATCGCGCCATTTTATTGGCGCGAACAGCCGCTAGATGCCGTTCGCGGCTCTCTGCATTAGGATATTTTTAAAACTGGCGAGATTGAGGTTCTCGCCAGCCGCGAGGCGAGTTTTACAAATAGAAAAGAAAAATTGGCGCGTTTTTCGGAACTCGCCATTTTCTGCTGTTTTCTGCGCGATTTTCTCCAAAAAATGGCGAATTTCGAAATAGCGCTGCTCTCTGCATAGGCCCCTTAATTAGAACAGTGCGGCAAGAACATATCCAGCTCCTATTCAATATCCTGCAAAGCCACCATTCCCTTGCTTTGGAAGATTTCAGCTCCACTTTAATTGAACACGTCTGAAACGAGGGTAAGACCCATTCTTGCCACATGACACCTGTTCTCCGTTCTCTGCCTGTAAAATGGCGAGTTTATTTAAAGATTGGCTTGTTGACATTCAAAGCCTACCATGATCAAGGTCCCAGCTACAGTATCTGAGAGAGCTTTTTAGTTCCCTGCTGTAACCGATGCTCGCCACAAACAGGGCAGAACCGCGAGGCAGAGGTGGGGATATTAATACACCGACCTGGAGCCGTGAAGCAGCGTCCGGATGCAAGACTCATCGTCGGGTGTAGCCGGGTCAGGGTAGGAGAGAGTAGAGTAGTAGAAGGACAAGCTGAGGTGAAAGAGTGGAGAGGTGCAAATCGTAGAGGTCACTTGCCAATTTGGAGGTTGGAGAAAGCAGCGAAGGCAAGGCAGACGTGCATGCGACCAGCACATGTCATGTGAGACTATGCTCAGCTAACTTCCTGGTGGAAGAGGCTGAGCCTGAATAGCAAGAAGAGCCAGTAAGCACAGACCTGCTTAACAGGCAGGAACAAGGCAGGCTCCAGGAGCAGGTGCAGCCAATTACTAAGTGCAGGGAGATATTTGCCAGGAACCAATATGGCCACAACAGCCACGCAAGGGCAAGTTCCAGCAAAACCCTGGACTGGAAGCCTTACACCTACACTCCCATTCGCTCACTTCAATCTGCAGATGAAGGACTCCTAACAGTTCCCAGAATCCCCTGGACTTCCTTTGGGGCACAAACTTTTAGCCACGCTGCTCCCTCTCTTTGGAACAGTCTGCCTCGTACAGCCCGAGAGGCCCCCTCTGTGGAAAACAATAAAAACAGGCTCCAGACCTTCCTATGCACCCAGGTATTTAATTAATGAACCTATCCGGCATTTAATAACTACAGTACCGTCCCATCCTCTATCGTATCTTTCCTTGTATTTGGTCTCTTTGTTTTCTTCTTTTTTCCTTTTTGTAACTGTGACGCGCTTTAAGTCCCATTGGGAGAAAAGCGCTATATAAATAAAGTTATTATTATTATTTAAGATGACTTCACAGCATATTGAATATGGAGTGTTGTGTTTGTATGGTATAGCTCAGACCAGTAAGCACAATTAGAGAGTAGTGGTGTACCGAGTACTCGGAATTACCCGGTACCCGGCGTTACCCGGCAGATTTCCAGCTACCCGGACATTACCCGGACCCGGCAACTGAGAAGTGGGCCCGGCGCTGGGTAATACCTGGCGTCTGGTAATGTCAGGGTAGCAGAAAATAATCTTATTACTTACCTTGCTTACTTTTCAGCCAGCGACGGACGACATCAAGGAACAGCAGCGGTCCTATGGCGGTGGCAGCATCGGAAGTGTCTTCAGCCGACGTGGGAGAAGCAGGAATCCATTCCGCAGCACCGCAGCAGGTAAGCAGTGTGTGTGTGTGAGCCGCGCGGGGAACCATGTGACCGGAGCAGGAGCGTTCCTATTGGACAGCCGTCTGTCCAGTAGGAACGCTCCGTCTCCTGCTACGTCACATGGTTCCCCGGCTCACACTGCTTACCTGCGGCGTGGCTGTGGAATGGATTCCTGCTGTCCCACGCCGGCTGAAGACACTTCCAATGCTGCCACCGCTACAGGACCTCTGCTGCTGTTCCCAGATGTCGCCGCCACCCAGGAGGTAAGTGCCAAACCGGGTAACCGGGTACCCAGCCGGGTAGAACTATCGATTATGGCCAGGTACCCGTTACCCGTTTTTTTCCAAACTCACAACCCACGACCATTACACACATATTATAATACAATGTATCAAGTTCGCCGTCACTTATCACAACTTGCCACATACATTTTATTTATCATAATAATTAGATTTGATTTTTTTTTTTTTTTTTATGTTTTTTCTCTCAGCATAATAAAAAAAATCCTACGGTACTTTGAACCTCCTCAGTTAACAGATCTGTGGAGAAAGTACAAAGCCCTATTAAACCCTCCACTGCCAGAGGGTACTGCCAGGGCAGTGTGTGGGTTAAAATGTCTTATTTTTGTCAACTGCGAGTTTAAATTCGTCTTGAATTAGAAATCACATCTGTCAGTAGAGAAATAATAATGTGAATTTCCTGGCAGCTACTTACTACAAAGGGCGGCTATAAAATCTCCAATATCTCTTTTTCAATTGTATTAAAGCAGCAAAGCAGATTCGAGAGGTGGGGGGCGGGGCGGTGTTTATTACCCTGAAAATAAACATGCTACTTTGTATAATGATGAGGAGTTTCGCTACAGCAGGGGAAGCCAACTCCAGTCCTCAAGGGCCACCAACCGGTCAGGTTCTCAGGATATACCTGCTTCTGCACAGGTGGCTCAATCAGTTGAGCCACTGATTGAGCCACCTGTGCTGAAGCAGGGATATCCCTAATGCCTGGCCTGTTGGTGGCCCTGCCTAGAGGACTGGAGTTGGCTTCCCCTGCTCTACACACTTTCAATGTCCTACAGCTGGAGAGCACACAGGTTAAAAAAGCCAAAATCGGCACTGCCCCCCCCCCCCATATCTAATTAGATTGTAAGCTCTTCGGGGCAGGGACTCCTTTTCACTTTTATGTCTGAAGCGTTTCTTCCCATTTTGTGTTATTTATATTATTTGTTATTTAATACGTAGGGGGTGCCGGTAACCGCACCGCTGGACTAGCAGGGTTCACGTAATGGCGGAGTTTCAAAGTTGAGACAACCTGAGGGCCAATAGGAAGCCGTGATGTCATCAGGTCCGGCTTCCTATTGGCCCACGTGATGGGAGAGCTTTAAACTTTGACGAGACACCGGCACCACCTTTGGCGGTCTGTATCTCTGGAAGCAAGGGGTCCCCAGGGCTGAAATTAATGGGGTTCAGCTCCGGAGACTCACTGCTTTAACCCTATGATTTTTTTTTTTTTAAAGGGCATGAATAGCTCCTTTTAAGTGGCATCCCGGGGGCATTATGAAGTTGCCCCAACGTCATTGATGTTTCTCTAGTTTCTTGGGGAGATCGTGAGCTCAGGTCTCGGGGTGCTCAGATTGTGATGAAACAGAAGTGGAGGGAGGACATTCTCTTCTGCTCCTGAGGTTGGGATAAATCGCAGTCGCGTGATCCCATGACCTTGAAGTAAGAAGGTCCGCTTCACAGGTAGGGTTGCCAGGTGGCTTCTCCAAAAATACTGGACTCAATGGTGAAAGGTGCGTCAGGTCACTATGTCCAGGGAGGAAAATACCGGACACATACATGTCCAGTATTACAGTACCTCTCATTTTTTACTGAACAGAGTGTCCAAATACAGGACAGTCCGGTTCAATACCGACACCTGGCAACCCTATTCACAGGGTGGAGCAAAACGTCCAGTATACAGAGGGTTAATCATTTTGTTTCTCTCTGTTCTCTACAGCGAATATTGACACTATTGGAAATCCTTAGTCATGCTGATATAACCCCCCCTGGAAAGGATACTTAGTTAATGATGGACAGGCTCTCCAGCCGATGACTGTAAAGAAGGGTTTGTGTGATTGTGATTGTGTCAACAGGAGGAGTTGGAGAGAGGTTCAACGACGCGCAGGTTATAATGAGATGTATCTCATGTTTGCGTGTCTTCACTTCAAATTTTTTTTTATCTTGCATTTGTGCCACCAAAATCCATCAGGTCTGAGGGGGCATAAACTTTTCTGGCTAACAATTTGCGTCACAAGTGTAACGGTCAGACCCCCACCCAATCTCATATTGGCCCCTGTGGGTGTAATCTGCTCCCAATTACATGTATGTGTGTTGTGATGCACCTGCTGGCAACAGGACTCCTGAGTCTCCCGCGGGTTGGTAATGGGGAATATCACCATGACAGGCGTCTGAGGTAGTGTTCTGAGTCCTACTCACATTTGGTACAGCGCCTCCACCCCATCAGGATCCCTACAGCCGCAGGGAGGAGTATCTGACAGGGAACTACTTGGTGCATCTTCCTGGGGAATAACTCCAAACTCACTCACGACGGATCTCTTGAACCAGGGCATCTTTAATAGCATGTTACGTGGTAGACTGCCCATCATAGCGGCCGACACTTAGCCGCTCATTTCGTTGAGGTACTCCATGCAGAAGGTTCCTCCTCTCTTAATTGAGTTGCTCTCCACCTCACCCCTAAGGGAGATAACCAACTGTGCCAGGTCCCGGGACACCATGTGTATTCAGCTTGTCCCTTGCCACTCTGACCAGCAGAGCTTAACCTTGAACCTCACACTCTCAGAACTGATTAAGAACAGACTAACTTTAGGCAGTGCTGTGTAATATATAGACTCCAGAAAGACCCACCTCTGTGTCACTAACAGTGGACACAAAGCATGCTGTCACTTCCTTTGCTACAGATGACACTTCACCAGGGTTTTGAGGGCAAACCTCCATGATAGTTACTGGCAACCCTGCCTTCTTACCAGGATTACTGCCAGCATGAGAGAGATCTGTACACCAATTTTACACCTGGCTACACAAGTGTGAAACACTTTGCTATATTTGATGTAGATACAAAATGGAGTCATGCATCAAAACAAACCTGGCACTTTCTTTACGTTGAGATGCAGGCGCGGATTGGAGGCGAAATGTAGTCCGGGCATTACGCCTACCTGCCGGCCCTCAAGCCGCGACGTTTTGGTGCCGTGATGTTGCTGCGCACGTTATCATGGCAGTCGATAAAGCAGGGCCGCTCCAGGAAAATGGAAGTCTTACAGAGGCCGCGCTCTCTTCTTTGGCAAACAGTGTAATCGTTGTGGGGAAGAGCGTGGGGCGTCTGTCGCCGCGATGCATAGCGCAGCACCGGCCCACGACACACCCGCGAGCATGCTGTGGGCCTCTGCACCGGCCCACCGGGTATTTGTCCAGTGTCCCGGTGGCCCAATATGCCACTGTTGATATGGCTCCTCCATTGCACAGTTAATTATGCGTTTGTTACCCCTAATATCTCGTACTCTCCCACACTGCAACAAAATTGCAAGTTCTGCAGCGAAGGGACATTTGTCTAAGGCCAAGTTCAGGGTAGATGCTACAGGCGCGAGCTTCCGTGCGCGCCTCCGCCGCGTGTTCCTGCAGCTCAGCGATCTGTAACTTAGCTGCAGGAGTTAGGTCGTGGCGTTTGGGGGCGTGGCGGGGGCGTGGCGGGGGCGTGGCGAACGTGTCATGGAGCTGGTTCGGTGAACCAGCTCACGTGACGCGACTGTAGCCCGAAATATCATTTTGGCTTGTAGCGGCAAAATGTAGCATCGGCAACGCTGTACTTCCACCCTGAACTCAGCATAATTCTTGCGCTCATGCGCTTGGCCTCATGCGGTTTCAAAAATTCCCCATATTACAATGTTGGTCCTGTAATGCGCTGTATGCATAGTTGCCATTACATAAAGAAAAATATACATGCTGTAGGTCAGGGGTTCTCAACTCCAGTCCTCAAGACCTGCCCAACAGGGAATCTTTTCAGGATATCCCTGCTTCAGCACAGGTGGCTCAATTAGCCCCAACTTCAGCACAGGTGGGTCAATCAGTCCTTGCTTCAGCACAGATGGCTCAATCAGTGGCCACCGATTGAGCCACCTGTGCTGAAGCAGGGATGTGCTGAAAACTTGACCTGTTGGGGGGGGGGGGGGGGCGAGTGGAATTGAGAACTGGAGTTGAGGACCCCTGCTGTAGGTAAGATGTTGCTCCAATAAAGGGCATCGCTGCCCGCTGAGAATCTAATTTTACACTGGACTACTAGACTACAAGGATTCCATGCACTAATTGTATTAATCAAATGTAATTATGTATGTTAATATTTAACACGAGCATCAACTCTCTCATCCGAGGAGGAGACAAGGAGATGCTGTGGTGACAGGGTAATATTAATGTTGTCTGTAAAATCATTACCGAGTTTAGCTCAGCAGTTATTAGGATAATGATTTGGCCTCATTTACAGCCCATCATAACGTGGAAACAAGCTTTTTTTTTGTTGCCTGCTTTTTGTATACAGCCACAGGGAGTGTATTAATAGCGCCATGCGAGAGATTACTGGGGTTTTTTTTTGTAGGCTATCATTTATTTTATGGTACTAACACAATATGATAGAAGTACTGCTGCTTTTGTATTTTCTGACCTTGAATTTCACTTACTTTGATCAGAGCACCTAATTTATGAAGGGTTTATTTGCGCATTCTGGTTTGGGTAGATGCTTTTTGGAGAGCGTTTTTGAAATTATTTACATATTGCTATAATAACTGCAAAATACTCTATACATTACTACAGTGTTTTCCAACCTGGGTTCCTAGGAAGCCTTGGATTCCCCGGGCATCCCTAAAGGGTTCCCTGTAATTTTCAGGTCATTTTAAAATTGTACCAAATACAGAAGAATTTACAATGCATCTGATCACAGACGCGCTATTAGAGAGGGTTGGGGTTCGTTACAATGCATCTGATCTCAGACACGCTATTAGAGAGGGTTGGGGTTCCTTACAATGCATCTGATCTCAGACGCGCTATTAGAGAGGGTTGGGGGTCCTTACAATGCATCTGATCTCAGACACGCTATTAGAGAGGGTTGGGGTTCCTTACAATGCATCTGATCTCAGACGCGCTATTAGAGAGGGTTGGGGGTCCTTACAATGCATCTGATCTCAGACGCGCTATTAGAGAGGGTTGGGGATCCTTACAATGCATCTGATCTCAGACGCGCTATTAGAGAGGGTCGGGGCTCCTTACAATGCATCTGATCCCAGACGCGCTATTAGAGAGGGTTGGGGATCCTTACAATGTATCTGATCTCAGACGCGCTATTAGAGAGGGTTGGGGTTCCTTACAATGCATCTGATCTCAGACATGCTATTAGAGACGGTTGGGGTTACGTACAATGCATCTGATCTCAGACGCGCTATTAGAGAGGGTTGGGGGTTCCTCAGAATTTCACATGGGTTCCTTAACCAAAAAAAGGATGAGGATCACTGCATTACTACATAGACTGTAATCTGTGCGGTGCCGATATCCCCTTGCTTATTGTGTGCTGTTATGTTTGTTGCACTTATTATATACCGTATTTCCCTGTAATATATTGCTTATTTTGTAAATTGCAGCATACGTTGGCTGCAGACGGACGCTCCACCACTGCCGATCCACCGCTGAAAGCTCCACCGCCGGCCGCCTCAAGGAGAAGGTAAGTGTGACGGTAGGGGTAAATATGGCTGCTGTTAATAAAGGTCAAGTCTGTCATTGCCCCTACCTGTCAGTAATACACTGTTATTATGTTATGTGTATGTTTAATGTACTGTACTATGTCTTAACCTGGTTCCAGCACCTCAGAGACGGTTTGCAGGAAAAATGTTGCAAAAGTGTCAGTGATCTTTGCCTGTAACAGTTTGTATGTTGCTCTTTTTATGTTGTATTTCTATGCACCAATCCCGGGGCAGGCCAGGGAGACAGCACCTGTGCCTGAATGTTTCACTGTTGTGGGTTTAGTGTATAAAAAGGTGGTGAGGGAGACCCCTAGCAGATTAGATGAGAGCCAGAAGAGTTGCAGCTCCTGTGCTGGTGTCAGGCCTAGAGTCCTGTTCCAGAGGACATTGCAGGGAAGAGAGAATAGGGGAAATCTCTGCAAGGTGGTCCCTGCACCTAGGACTATAGGTTACCCCAGTTTTTTCCCCAGTTGTGAGTACAGTATGTGTGTTGTCTGTTTATGTCGGTTGTGGAAAACTTTTTTTCCAATAAATTAATTTGGTAAACTCTTGTGTTTCTGTCGAGCGAGTTGATCCCTGGTATGAGGCTGCGGCCAGGGTGGGAGAGCGTCCGCTGCCACTCGAGCACTGTGACTCACCCCACTGCTGGAACTCACTGCTGCCAACCACTTCGCCGCTATGGAAAATGCCTAAACCCCCTAACCTAACCGCTAAAACCCCTTAAATTAACCCCTTACCCTAAACAGTAATACAACTTACCTTAGAAGCGGCCAACGACGGGGATTCCTGCTGCAGATCGGCTGCAGTGGAGGATCCGTCTTTGGTCCACCGCTGGCAATGGTTTGGTCGCGGCGAAGCGGCCATGGCCAAATGTCCCTCCCCTTTTTTTTAAGTGCCTTGCAATGTACTTCCCTCTGACCCTGAAAGAGTTAACATTTATTGCATTGCATTTGACAAATAAATTGTATGACAGAACACAAAACAATGGAAATATGACAGAAAGAAACTAATGCACTCCAATATTTGGATATTGTAATAATAAGCATGACCTGACAAAACAAAATTGCTTCGGTGGCTTTTGATGCTGAAAATCTCGTAAAAACAAATACAGGGTCTTGGGATAAATTTGTGCATTCATTTATTTATCCATATATTGGAGAATAATGTTTGGATTCCTGCGTTTACCCCCAGACAGGCGCATCTCTGGAAGTGCCGTGTGAGCGCCCATCGATCGCAAAGACACTACGGGGGGTTATTCATTCAACTCAAAGAGCACTCTATTTCAAAGGGCGTTCCCATGCGCTCGTACCCCAATCAGCACTACTGCAGTTTAAGGAGTAACCCTAGGGGCCGCGTTTATAGCGCCAGCGACGCGACCGATGACGTCACCCGTCGCCATCGCCATTTGCAAAAGTTGTACTTGGGTTTTGGGCAGCGTGGCTGGCTACAAGGCCAGCGACGTCATAAAAGGGGAGGGCAGAGGCACGGAGAAGCTCCCGATAGGCCGCAAGGGGAGACCGTCGGCGTAAAAAAATCAAATAACAGTGGCTACCAGATTTCTGGTAGCGCTGTCGCTTTGTCGCCGTCGCGTGCGCTTATAGTAGCGACAATTGATTTGTTTTGCCGCGACGACATGGTCACGTCGCCGGCACTATAAGCGCAGCCCAACACAGCGGATTCTTTTTTTAAACACACAAAGGAGGTTCATTAATACAGCGCCTTTATCAGGATAACAGAGAGATGATAACTAGGGATCAAGTCTCTGTTGTTGGCATCTGCTGAGAGCTAGTTGCAACGACTTGTCCATGTACAGTATAATAGTGGCTTTATCTCCCAGCGACGCTGCCCGGTAACACATTACATACAGCCACACTGTGTAATTAATCACAACATGACAATTTCTGCGTGTGATACAGCTACTGTCATTTTAGAAGTGAGGTTCGGTGTTTGTATTTTTAAATTATACATTTATTATACATGTTTTTGCAAATTATAGTTATTCATTTTGCATTGATTTAATATTTTAAATCAATTGTTTCGTAGATGTACAAGGTCTTTCTACCGCAGTATAAATTGGCAGCTGTGCAGTATTTAATTGCTAAGTAGTACCTTCGGATAAACAGAACAGTTCTAAGTAGACGGAATGGGATCTTTGCCGCCGCCGTTCAGACGCCAAGGAAGTCAGCCGCCGGCCGTTTCGCTACTAAGGTGCGTGATTAGCGTAGCATTAGGAGTTAACTTTAGGGGGTTTAGGGTAAGGGGATAAGGTTAGGGGTTTTAGAGTAAGGGGATGTTCAGTCTGCGCTCTTGCTTCCTATGAATGCAGAAAAGTAATTTCTCTCCTTCCTCTTGCAGCTCGTGTGATTCGAAGTGTCTCCCCCCCACTCCAAAGACGGACCCCGGAGGAAGACTCCGTCGGCAGAACCAGGCAACCAAGAAAAAAGCACAGGTGCGCACCAAGGTAAGGATACGATAATATAATATAACAACAACAATGTAGAAACTTACATATAAGTAAAACTTAGTTCATGTCCAGGTCTGAACGATATCCTCATCGTTTAGGCTCCACCATAGATCAGGCAGGAGGACGATGTTCAAGCCTGATGAAGTATACCAGTTATGTGAAACGCGTTGCCAATTGTGTAACCAGCTTACCTTAACTCTGGTGGCTGGCATACACTCAAGTGTATTCATTCCGGTCGCGATTCCTCAAACGAACCGGCATGTGCGGACGGCTATAGGGGGCTTCTTTTCCACGCATGCGCACTCGCGCTACACACCACGCCGACACACGCGGAGGTGATGCTGCAGTGAGTGCCACGGAGTCAGCCCCAGCGCGCGGGACTGCTACCTGAAAGGAATTGAACATCGTCCCCCTGCCTGATCTATGGTGGAGCCTAAACGATGAGGATATCGTTCAGACCTGGACATGAACTAAGTTTTACTTATATGTAAGTTTCTACATTGTTGTTGTTATATTATATTATCATATCCTTACCTTGGTGCGCACCTGTGCTTTTTTATTGGTTTTGGAGTAAGGGGTTAACGAATTAGGGTAAGGAGTTAAGGTTAAGGGGCTTTAGGGCAAGGTTAGGGGTTACGGTATACATTAGTCGGGGGCGAAATGGCCAGCGGTTAAATGTCCCGGAAGCTAAATAGCGGCGGACCAACCACAGAATGTCTGTGGCGATAGGTCATAGACGCTGAGTATAAGCCCTAAACTGAATCCATCTCGGGGTTTATATATAAATTAGGGTGAATTGTGTTGTGACTCACCTTTTTTGTACGTAAAAGATCCTTTCTTGCACTTTCCAACGCTGGTTGTATTTTTAAAATCCGAAGCTCCGTCCAGGAGATATAAACGGTGGAAATATTAAGTGTCCGGGAGATTAAAATGAAGCTCTCTCCGGAGTCCAGTACAGCTAGAGATGAAGAAAATCATGATTTTCAACACTAGAAAAATAAGTAAAATAGCAGGACATGCTCCGGGGGCAAGATCCTAACATTACATGAGTTACCCTCATGCAGGCTTCTGGGGCGGACTGCTGCTTCAGTACACTTACTAAACCAGTTCATCGCAGGTGATGCGGATCACTATGGGAGTACCACTGACAGCACCCCATCATATGTGCGTCACCGTACTCCCTCCTAACTTCCTGTAGACACACCCCAATCACAAACCCGTGTACACAGGAGTAGAACAGATGCAGAATACCTTAATACAGAGGGGCTCCACTCCAGACCACAAACCCCTCCTCCCACCTCCCCCTCACCCCCACAGGTCAGGTTTTCAGGATATCCCTGCTTCAGCACAGGTGGCTCAATCAGAGGCTCAATCTTCGGCTGGAGGAGAGGAATAGGGGGACCTATTTTATACCCATAACATGTTAGCGGGTCTGCATTATTTATGTTTAAAGAACAGAAAGGGAGAGAGACGTTTTAAAATAAATCCCATGTTTTACAGTCGAAGACTGAGCCTCTGATTGAGCCACCTGTGCTGAAGCAGGGATATCCTGAAAACCTGACCTGTTCAGGGGGCTTGAGGATTGGAGTTGAGCCCCCCTGCCTTAATACACTGACATAGAGTAGGTCAACGTGTGATGGTACTAGGTAGCATGGAGTACTGCTAGTTTTTTTATTTACAACCAGAGAACCCCCCTTTTTTATACAGTTACACTTCTATTTAAATAAAACATGGGATTTATTTTAAAATGTCTCTCTCCCTTTCTGTTCTTTAAACATAAATAATGCAAACCCGTCAACATGTTATGGGTATAAAATAGGTCCCCCTGTTCCTCTCCTCGTGCCGGACAGAGGTACTTCCAAGCAATCCGTATAGAAGTCCCATAGCCTGCAGCTTACCACACACAAATGTTTCTGTGTCATAAGTACAGCTGGTCTTACTGGAGCCAAAAACATGTAGCATACCTAGTAAATAGGTGCAGTTGGAAGGTTTGATAATGTATTCATCTTTTAATATGATCCAAATTGCTTTTTCACAATGTTTAATACATTCAGCCTTTTATTTGCTTTCTGCTTAAGGATGTCTTCTCTCTACCCCCTTTTGTGCCTATAGCCCTCTCCCGCTTTAATCCTTTCTCACGGACTGCCCCACACCTCTGGAATGCCCTTCCCTCAATATCTGACTAGCACCCTCTCTATCAACCTTAAAACACACCTGCTTAACGAAGCATATGAGTAGCTCCGTGGCTGATATTATACACCTCATACATAACTCTTGGCCCCTTGCAGACACACTTACCAGAACGCGCTCCTACTGTCTCTGTACGTTCTTCCTACCTAACAATTAGGTTGTAAGCTCTTCGGGAGAGGGACTCCTTTTCCTAAATGTTACTTCCCATTATGTTATCTGTATTATTTGTTATTTATACAATTGTCACGTGTATTCATGCTGCGAAGTGCTATGTACATTAATGGCGATATATAAATAAAGACATACATGCACAGTACCACCGCTTTTTTTTTTTTAAGCCACTTCATCCACGTGAGGACAAGAGATGTGGGGTGAAAACAGTTTTGTTTCATGGAACATCCATCACATTTTAGTGAGTGGGAGTGGGGGGAAGTGGGAGTGTGTTGGCAGGTCCTGGGTTAAGCGCTTCCCTTTCGGAAATGCCAGCAAAAAATTGCACTCTCTCCTCTGGCAAATAAATGGTTATACTGTAATCCAAAAGTGACATATTCAGAAATCTCCAAAATTCATTTCAAACTAACTGCTTATTATGATGCAGATTTGCTCCCCGAGCATAACTCTTATGTTTTATTAATATTTGTGTTTGGCATCTGGTTTCCTAGGCAACCACTGTCAGTCATTTTATTCTATCCCGTCCATCCTTCTTGTTCGGCACCAAGCAAGTTAAAAAAGGCGCCAGAATAAAAATGAAGCCGGTGCTTTAAACTGCCGGAGATTGCAAGTGAACGGCTGATATTGGAATTTATTGGATAATATTGCACACATTTCTTTTTGATCTGCACATATTTCGCTCTGCCCTTACTTGTAATCATTCACAGTGGTTTGCATATTCATATTTCCATACATATGCTTCAGTAACTGCTCATAGTAATCCATTCACCTTAAGGGACCATTAACCCTTTCAGCACTGAAGGGACCTTCCTCCTTCCCCCCCTCCCCCCCCTCCCCCCATTAGAGTAGCAGCACTTAGGCGTTTAGTACCGCTAACAGTTATTGCCTTTTCCCAGACATAATCTCTTTGCTGCTCCGATTCTCTGCTGCTTCCCTGTATTTAAAGGGTGCGCTTATTTTGCACGTGCGTTCAGCGCTAACAAAAAATATTAAAATAATAGTATAAAATTGCACCGACTTCAAATTGTCACCGTATACACGTGCGTGTTTGTTGTAATGCTTTTAGGAATCTGCGGCTTCTGGGGAAGAGGTTCTGCAGTCAGTAAGCAGAGATTCAATGACAGGAAGATGAATTATGTCTTTGGTTCCATCCCTGCCACTGTGCTACCTTATTCTTCCAACACACAGGCTGCATGAATATGGGACTTTTGTGATCTTAAAAGCTCATGGACAACATTGCTGGACAATGTTCCTGTTACACCAGTGAAACATATTGCTGAAAAACGGCAAAACCCCAATCGTATGCTGAATTTTAGGCGGCTGTAAAAATGATGCAATTAAAAATATGTTTAATAAATGACAAAGTGGGGCTAGGGCGGAAAAAATTATAATGTACATAGATTTACTATCCCAAAGGGTTTACAATACAGCTTTATCATTTCAGAAACATGGTGATAAAATGACTTACGCCAAGTCTAAGCAACTGGTTCGCAAACCACATATCCCACATTAAAGACCAGTACCTTATTCAAAAAGCGTCTGTTTTATTATTGGTTGAGTTGTTTAAACACTGAAAGACCCGTTTGCAAATGAGTACATATATACCCCTTGTATCTGCGTTGCTGGCTGCTCCAGTCACGATCGGGTTATATGTCCATGTATACACAAGAGATCAGCCAAGGGCTTCACAGAGAAGCGGTTAAATCAGACCCCAGAGCAGGGAAGAGAGCGTGAAGTGAAGGGGAGAGACCTGCCGGGGCAGGATTCAGAGACAATGGTACCGCTGACATCTGTTTGGAATATAAATGACGCAGCCGCTCACTTCCCACATGGTAATTGATGAGTTGCTATTTCATGCTTTTATTAGTCGTGTTTTGATGTCACAACAGAACAATTACCAGCCTGGGAGTGACAGGCGTAGGTAGACAGAGCTGCACACGGCTGTGATGCGTTATAGATGCTTTGACTGCTTGTGACATCACAGGCGTGTTATTATCATGTTATAATGGTGATTATATTTTATATGGTGCTTTACAGAGAGAAGAGAGAATATTGGACAAAAAAGCACAAGACGAGCTTAACTTCTGGCGACTGCAATTTGGATTACTATTACTTCTGGTTACTATTATTATTCGCAAGCTACAAAAAATAATTTAGACAAGATGCTGTAAATAGTCACTGTTATCACTGAGTTTTCTTTTAGTGTTTTGCACTGCAGGAGGTTTGTTACCATTAAATAATAACCTGAGTTGAAGGGCACCTATTTGTGGATATATCTTAAGCAGTGGTCCAAGTGTGATGGTACAGAGGAGTATGGAGCACGATTACTTTATAATTTCCAACCCCAAAGTACCACTACTTTTTTACTGGCAATCGTATGGTTCCACTTTCTATTTAAAGAAAATGAGATTTATTTGAAGAAATTACATCTTTCTAGGCATAAATATTGTATATTTCTAAACTATGGTTTACATAGCTCTTACACAACAATAAATACATGTAGAATCGTTTGGGAACAGACACAATATCACTGCCTTCTTTAAGTTCCTTTGCTCCAGCAATACATGATAAAACAAGCAAGGCAATGTTCTGTGACACTGAAGCAGTCAAGGTAGTTAACTGCGCATTGCACCTTTTTAAAGGCTAATTCTTGTAACCAGATATCAAGGGGTTACAAATCCATGCATCCATAAATGCACACATGCACAAACAAACATTTGGGTAGAATTAATATCTTGGATAACTGTTATTTGGATCAGCAAGTTGTAAAGCACACTCAGGTCCCAGTAATAAATACATCTACAGAAACACTGAACCCCAAAGTAAGTATTCTGACTGCAGAACACAGAGTGTACAATGTTATTTTGGAGATTGTCACCATCGCCCCAAGAAAAAGTAATGTGCTTGATTCAGAAAAGTCTACATTTATTTAGTGAGGGGACAATGCATTTGAACCCCCTCTTTCAAGGGTTTATAGGTTTATGCGATATATCTATACATTGATGCTACTTCATAAACATTTAAGTAAAAAATTAAATTAGTGCAAACATCCCTAATAGATTTAACTCTTTTAGTGCCCAGAGAGGCTTGTAATCCATTGCTCTGCAATACGTTGCAACTAAGTCCCTCTGGGAACTAAGAGGTAGATCCTCAGAAGTGAGCTAAATGAGGGCCAATAAAGTTATGTTACCTAATTAGGTAACGGACCTTATTTTTCCATCTTTTAACGGGGATCCTTAAAGCTAATCATATGCATAAATATAGTCCGTTAGCAAAATCACCATTGTTATGTTACCTGCGTTTTCCAATACCCTGCACATGCGCGCTGATCAAACTTTAAGGCGCGTTATTAAGGCAGCGTTATTAGCAGAGGTTTTCATGTGCGTTACGAAAATCTAATGCAAAACTCGTTATGTTAGAAATGTATCATTTTTACACTTTTTCCCTGAATTATATGGTATTTAATGTAATAATGACTGCATAAAGTATGAATGTACAATAATGTATATCCATACATACTACAACAATATTAATTAATATTTAATTTATATTAAAGTACAATTTAAATAAATGAAGGATGGCCATCCTTCATTTATTTTAATTGTGTATTAATATAAATTAAATATTAATTAATATTGTGGAGGTATGGATATACATTATACCAATACTTTACACAGTCATTGTTACATTATATACCATATTATTTCACACAAACATATCACTTTAATCACTAAAAACATAACATAGTTTATGATGTGTTTCAGACATTTATATGATCCCTATTATAGATGTTTGTATGACACGTAACTTTTTTAAATTAAAGGGTTAAGTCCCGTACTCACTACATTGCTTTTAGGCTATTTCCAGAAATAACTCATTGATAATAAAGGTCTGCATGTGAGTAACGGCGGCTTTTGGAAGGTGCTAAACATTGTAGGGTTATTATCATGTGCTAACAGTATCGGAGGCCTGAGCATCTCAGCTGTTAGGTAACCTGCTCATTACCATATGATTTGCATATGAGTAAGCCTAAGGTCCGTTAAAATATAAGGATCCGTTATTTTTAAGGAAAATGCCAGCAGATACGCCCCTTTGGGGATACGCGTTACGGGTGTGGATACTTTAAATTGAGATGACGGAATGTTAAAAAAAATTAGCGACCCTCTGAGGATCCGCCCCTAAAACGGTTAATATTCCTGCAACTGAAAATAAAATCTGAAATGCCACTTCTAAGGGTAGCAATGAGATGTTGTTTATATTGATGTATAAATATCCTGCGAACCATTATGCAGGTGACAGAATTTCAATGTTCTGCCTGTGTCTGAGTTCTTTCTTTTTCATCTTTACTGTCACTATTATTTTGTGTGTGTGTGTACACAGATTTAGCTTCTGCACATCCCCTGGTATTTGCTGTTGGGTTACATCTGCTGATATCTGAGCCTTCATGATTTCAGATGATATCCTGTTTATTTTTGACATTTTACATTCCATAAAAAAAATCCTCATTTTTCTGCACAGGGAAAATCTCTTAGGATCCGCAGAGAAGGCATCTAACTCTGATTAACTCACAGGGGGATGGAGGTGCATGCAACCCATCGCACAAATATTATCATATTTGATTGTCGGATCTCCGAACCTGAAGTATTTAGGTTTTTAGACTCTGATATAGTGAAACAACCAAATCACGGCATTCGTGTCAGCTGAGGGTTAACATTTTCTTATGCTGATGATGGGGATCATTTTACTCTCTGGACAGAACAATGTGTGATGCTGAGAGCGGGTAAGATTGGCAGTTTTAGGCAAACTCCAAGTGGTTTATTGGAGAAGAAAGGTATTAACATTAATATATGTGCTGTCAGCATATTGCTAACATTATAGGGGACAAAGGACAGAACTGCACATAGCGACACAGCCACGTACCGCCGGTACCATGAACCCTGCTCACAGTATCTTACACTCTCTAGAGCAGCAGTGGTCAGCTCCAGTCCTCATGAGCCACAAACAGGTCAGGTTTTCAGGATATCCCTGCTTCAGCACAGGTGGCTTAGTCAACGACTGAGCCACTGATTGAGCCACCTGTGCTGAAGCAGGGATAGCCTTAAAACCTTAAACCTGACCTGTTGGTGGCCTGGAGCTGGCCACCCCTGATCTAGGGGTTGGAAGGTTCAGAAGAAGGGGGGTTGTATGGTGGAAATCAAACTGGAACACAGAGCACCTCTCTTTAGCTATGTAAGGAGCGTTTAAACATTACTGCCTTGTACAACAGGTAATTCTCTTTGAAGACATAAGCTGCTTCTCTGCCCAACACAAACATCTGAGTATGAGTTCCTCCCGTGCTACTCTCTAAAGCCGGGCTCACTCTGCCTACTGCACGACGTGGCGTGCGTCCGCGCCTCTGCCTGCTGGGCGATGCGTGCACATCCCCAGCAGACTGAATGACGCGACTTGGAGGCGGGACGTCCCTATCCTCCGTCATCCATGTAATATAAAAAAAAAGAAACAAAGTGTGCGTGTGATTTTATTGGCTGGCGAAGTACGCGTGACGCGGCTGCCGCTTCACATGACAACTTCCGTTGCCTCCCTCAAGTGCAGCGGCGACAACGCTGTACTTCGCCGCCGGGAGTCGTTTGTAGTTTGACAACTTCCATCGACAAACATTAAAGAGCGATGAACGTGCGCGCGCATGTAAGCGCGCGCACACGCCACGTAGCGGCCAGAGTGAGCGGGGCCTTACGCAGTGTTGCTCAACCTCAGTCCTCAAGCCTCCCCAACAGATCAGGTTCTCAGGATATCCCAGCTGCAGCACAGGAGACTCAATCAGAGGCTCAGTCTGGTACAATAGGCAAGTAGGGTCCTGTTCCATGAAGCTTACAATCTAAAAAGGAAAGGGACAGTGGCAATGTAACGAATGTTAATAGAAATGAGGCACCAAACGAATATATTTAAAAGGCGAGTGAGGAATGTGGATGTGCATTTAGTAATATTCCAGCATTATCTCTGCCAGACAGAGCCGGCCAGCAGTATCCTTGTGCCAAAGGTGCCAAAGCCAACCTCTTCTTGTCAGCATCTGTACAAGTGAACGGAAATGTACCTACATGTGAGAATGAAATCCATACGTTCTACTAAAGCTTAAATTACAAATCTGTTCTCATCATTGTACCAGTCATGTCTGTCCCTACAATCAAACGGCTTAGCTCCGAAATGTTCATTTCCCCCCCCATCCGTGTACGTGTTGTACCATGCTGATCTGATTTACAATATGTGGTCCCTCACTATTTTCTCTTTATGTGCACATATTGATTGGGGTATTACCAGCGTCTGAGGACAGTCAGCAATCTCAGCGTGCTGTATTGCTTCATTTTCTCTCCCTGTATACCCAAGCCTCTTGTGTTTCTAGAACACCGTTCCTATTTCCCCTTGAAAATTAATGATTATTGTTTACCCTGTTCTTGCGCACCGCGCTTTAGCATACAATACAAAATACAGAGGACCACTGACACAATACAAGCATAAAAGCAGTAGACTTAGCAGTCATTGAGGAATCCCCAACAGAGCTTGCATTCTAAGAGGAATCTCAAGTCACTAGAGGTAGCAACCCAAGTTTGTGCTGTAGGACAGCCCTGTAACTGGACTTCAGTTCCCATCCTTCTTTTGTACCCTAATGTATTCAGAGCAGTGAGAGAGGGAGAGAGAGAGAGAGTGTGTGAGTGTGTGTGCTGCCAGGAGGCTCAGTCACTGATAACTGCAAGCACAGTGAGGCAGCACTGCTCCTTCACTGCTCCTTTCACTCTCACACATTGGTGTGCATGTGTGTGTGTATTGAGTCCTGTTGGTCTGCACATGCAAACGAAGCCAGCCTGGGAAGCCACGCTAGGGGACAGCAGGAGCACAGCAGCGAACCTCGTGCAGGGATCTGAGAGCTCTCCTCCTTCTCCTCTCCTACTCCTGCACTGGGATTCCCACCGTAAGTACACACATCATACTACTAATAATAATACTAATAAAAGTATCTGGCTCCCATGTGTTCGCGTGTGTGCACTGGGGCGGGTGCTGGTCCTTTGCAGGATATTGGGGAGAAGTTGGTGTTCCCGGGAGCTGCACTTATTCCCCGGGAAACATGGGGGAGCAGAGGGGAGCACAGAACAACTTTCAGTACAAGTTTGCAGGATCACACTGCTCACAGGGAGATGCAAACTGGGACTATTTTGCATGCAACAAATTAGAATGCAACTATATATATACATACACACATACACACATACACACATGCATTTACACACACATACACACACGTGTGTGTTGCTCCCTCATCAGTAGCACCCAGCTGTGGGTACAGTCCCCCTAGCAGCACATCCCCGGCTCATACACTGAGCTCACCCTCCTGCACAGAGCGGCAGAGGGGGCAGGACAAGTGGATAACAAGCAGGGGACCAGGTGCTGCTGAGCTGAACCTCCCCGAAATCTGCTGGCAAGCAAAGCCTGTGTGACATAAGATAGGGTGCCCTTGTGGGTGATGGGTGCCTATTTATTTCCACTTTACTGCTACATTTAGTTGACATTTTTTGCATAATGAATAATTATTAAATAAAACTTAGAACATTATATATATTAATATATCACTATATTTATTTTTTTTTAAAATTACTTTTGGCTATGCATTTAAATGTGTTCATATGCATATAGTGATGTATTATATAGAAATATAAGTACAAATAGATGCAGATCTTAAACTAATCGAATAGATGACATGATCTCTTTTTTGCAAAGCGTTGTAGAACCTGTTTATTGCGTTGGATTCCGTCCACAATACACAGAAATATATCATATATTTACCCTCAGTAATTCTTCACCTCACTGGGGTTTTTGACCTAGAGTTCCCGATCAGTAACACAGGACAGGTCCACAGCTTCTGCAGACCTCGTATTCTCTCCTTGCAGAATAATAACTCATATAACAACATCACTCTATCTTCCCAGGACTTCCCCATCAAATCACCAGTCACCCAAGAGCTGTGCAGAATAGGAAAGGATAATACAGGGGTTAAGGGATCCTGGTTGCAATTTAGCAAAATAATGTCACTTTTTTTTTGTTTTCCTTCCTGGTGGCTTTGTGAAAGGCAGAGAGAGCCCAGCAGGACTTTTCTTGTAATTGTTGTTAACTTTTTAAAAATAAAATAGGAGAGGGAAGTATGTGAATTTGGGCTTGGGGATGATGGGGAGTAAATTCCTCACCTTGTGATCTAGATACATTAAAAAAAAAAACCCCCATCTGTTTGGCCACAATGAAATGATTAGGAGAGCCTCACAGCCCTTGTCCTGCTATACAGGAAACGCTTATGTAAAGTGATTGTTGCAATAAATTTCAACTGCTATAGTATCCTCCCTTCTCCATAGGAGCTTTGTTTGGGATGGGGTGCTTGGGTTGCATTTATTTTGGGAGGTGAGGATTGCCTGAAAAAAAAGGACACTTTATGGCAAACGAAAACAAAATGGTAAGAAAAGGAAAACTGATTTTTTATGGATTTTTTTTTTTTTTTTTTAACAAAGCCACAGATCATATTATACCATTATGTGGCCGGGCAAAAAAATGATTCTTTAATCCAATATACTATATTGGAAAAGGAAAGAAAATGGCACTGGCTTTGTAGCTGCTATGTGAATATAAATATAAAGAATGACAATTTAAATTAAATTCAGAACAAATTCGTCTTCTTTTTATTTGGTTGTGGTGCTAGATAGTTTACACAAAATGTAAGTTGTTTCCTAGTAACAAGTAAAAGGTATATTTTGAAAGTACACTTTATTTTTTGGTGAGTACAATGAAAGGATCATTGTCAAATAAATAAATAAATAAATAAATAACCAGGGAAAAAATACATGATAATGTAATACATGAGAAAGGATTGGTGTTGATTTTGTATGTTATAGAGCCCAGTTAGTACATGCTGTTATAGGAGGGTTCTATTAGAGTGAGCACCTGCTTCTTCTGTAACAAGTCAATGTGGGATAAACTGACCATGACATGACCTGGGAGAGCATCTCTAGGGGTGGGGGACCCCTAGAATGTCCTGCATAATACAGGAGATGAGATATGGTGTTAGCTGACTCCGATTAGGTTTAGGGGTCCGGGCTTTGTGTGATTTAACAAGGGAAGGGACAGGGCTCTGTTTGGTGACTGACCGGTCCTCACTGAGCTGTATTCCTCAGCCTTGGACACCACTGACCTCAGAGCTGCAACTTGGCTCCCTTTTCAATTATCATTTATTTGGGATCTAACACAAAACCAAATGCATAGGTCCAGTTGTCTTTAACCCAAAGCTTCAACCTCTGTGAATTGACGGTATCATGTGAGTTAAAGACCCCAACAGATATCTCCCTAAAAGTTATTTTAGCCAAACATAACGTAAAATGAAAAGGAAAGGGTGGCTGCAGTCTGCACTTTAAAGGGTGGGTTTCTGTGTGCTGCTGTTTTTTGTTCTTAAGTCATTTTTATTAATAACTTTTTTGTATTCCCAACTTAAAAAATAAATTTAAAAATACACCTTGGTAAATCTCAACCAGTTTGCTAAAAAAATATATATATATATTTTCCTTTTTGAATCTGACTTAGTGTCAAATCTTTTCTGGAGTGATGACCTGTGACCATGTCTACTAGAATGATATAAAGCGTTTCTTTACCCCGCTTTAATTCTAGTTGCGGTTCAATAACATTTAGCTTAAAATATTTCATACACTTTTTTGGCTTTTATGCGCATATTTTTTTTTATTTGTCCAACTGAGTCAATTTTCTATTTGCCGTGACATTCGAAAACATGTTTAAAAAATTCCTAAATTAATACCTGATGCACAATCACTTAATTTGTATGCCAGTGTGAGCTCTTTTACAGGAGTCTTAAAAGAACAGACTTTTTTGTCAGATCATTTAAAAATAATAATGAGGAGAATGTGTTTATTCATTTTCGGAGTCTTTGCATATAATTATTTCATCACAGAAATGCCACTTGTTGTGTATAAATGGTCTATCAATTTTTTAAGAACCTATTTAGAATTCATTACCGATGAATAAATTGCTCTGTCTTTTTATTTGTCATTTTTTTTTTAAAGGGCATTTTTCTTCTTTAAAACATTTGCTAACAGATTTTGTATTCCCGGATGTAATTTTATTACAGCCTTTGATTTTATCCTCAGCAGTTTTTTAAATTAAATATTTGTAATACCTTTTTTATTTAAGATGTATGATGTAAAAGTAATGCTTAAAATTACACTGCAGGGCTTTTAAATACTTTTTCCTTATTTTCTGTGGCTTCTTTGAATAGTTTTTTTGTTGATTTTTCATGATGTTCAGCAGCCACAGAAAATTAATCAGTTAACTTTTTATATTTTGTCAATTCAAATATTATTGTTTTAAACATCACATATTACTCTCATGTGTAACAATTTAAATCAAGATAATATAACATATTTATATGTACACTAGCTTGACTTAGATTGGTGTACACCGAGTACGTTAAAAATGCTGACTATAAAACGTGAGTTTTTTAAATTATGTAGATGAGCATGTGTGTGTTTTATAATGGCTAAAAAATCCCTTTCAAATATTCATATCATGCAGGACAGCGAAATCTTTTAGTCGCTGGAATGATCTTAGAAAAAAGATTTAAAAAGAGAGTTTAGTTAAATTGGGGTTACTTAAGAAATAAACACACAGAACTGTTGCTTATCTGACATGTTTTCATCTTTTTGCTGCTGCTTTTTAAAAAAAATATATCGCAAATGTTTAGCTAAAAAGGGTATTTTCTCTCCTCGTGGATTGATCCCGCTATTCTTGTTCAGTTAATTCAACAAAGACTTTTCTGCGATCGCTTCAGAATTTGTCTGATGCCGTGGAAAAGTAGCTGGTGATTTATTTGGTGGCTTTTTCGATTGCTGTCTGCAGCTCCTCTTTCTCCTCCTTTCAGCAGGGATGTCAGCTGTTATTACTTGCTATTGATCCCTTTGCAAAGTGAGAAGTGAACTAAAATTAATGTCAATTCCACTGCCCGGATCAATAGCTGGAGTTATTTTAATCTGGATTTGCACGGGGTGCTAAATTAAAAAAAATCAGCATACTAGCAGGAATATGTATTGGTTTCCTGCCGTTTCTTTGCAATGTCTTCTCGGCCAATTCCGTCTGATTATCCTGCAATCCATATTTTTTTAATTAAGAAGGTCTGTTAGTTTTCTTATTTAGGGTCCTGTATTTAAGATGATGACATTTTGACATTGTCAGTGTATTAACTATAGATTTCCATAAGGACTGCGGTTTGCAACCGTTGCATCCTTTCAATGGTCCAGCGAACGCTCGCGCAAGAAAATGCACACATCATTCGGAGGCTGTGGCGAATACAGTGTGTGTTAATTCGTCGCCTGCCTTTGTGAAGTTTGCAAGTCGAGAAGCAAAAGCGATGCCTTTGATTTGCAGGTGGACAACAGGATGTTACATTTACAAGCGCATTTTTGGTGTTCGATGCAACAAGGTGGCAATTAAATCAGGGAGCTGAAAATGGCACAGCAGTGATAGCTTGGGCATATCACTGTTTTCACTTTTCTTTCCAATACATTTTCGCCCTACATAATAAAGCACACGAGGGCCCACGCAGAGTCATGTAAATGGATGCGCAGTGTATTTATAATATCATCATTTGTTTAATAATTCTCCTGGCCGTGGCAAAAGTCAGCGCGATTCTGATAACAGGAAAATATAATGACACGATTTTTATGTGCTGTTTAAATTTACTTAGCAAAGCAATGTGTAAAAATTAGGACGCTGCTGTTTTAAGCTGTGCGTTGATTGAAATGGAATCATTAAATACCACCTACTAAAGAAAACATATACACCCACTCAAGGTCAATATAGTGTAGTTGGCAGCCCTCCCTGTATCTCTGCCGGTGTCTCTCTCTCTCCCTCCTCACTGCTTTAACTTGCTAAGAAAGTTATTTAAAATTTGGAAGGGAGAAAATAAGTTAATGAGAGATATATAATCTGGTCATTTAGAGTTGATATGTGCTAGGAAAGCTGCCAAATGAGGAAGCAATGTGAGGGTGTCCTCTTAGCTGCACAATTAATGTATATATACGTGGCAACGAAATGAGGGAGGAAATGCTATCCCGGAGCTCCATAAACATCCAGGGTCTTTATTTCCTAGCGTATGCTCACCTGTCAGAGGCGAGAGTCACCCAGTCCAAAAGTCACACCGCAAGCCAGACATAATTATCTGGAACTGCTTCCTGGTGATGATTTTCCACCTGAGAGATCCAACATATATATATATATATATATATATATATATATATATATATATATATATATATATATATATATATACTGTATATATGTGTGTGTGTGCATATATATATATGTATATATGTGCGTGATTATATATGTATACATAGTTATATAAAATTATATATATAGATACATCATATTAATTTGCATGACTTTATATACAGAGGGAAATAAATGTGTGTGAGTATATCTAAATTACAATTATATATGTAGATATATATATTCACGTGTATGTCTATATCTATCTATCTATCTATCTATCTATCTATCTATCTATCTATATATATATATATATATCTCATATATATGTGTGTGTATATATTTCTATATATGTATAGTAACACATACACACACACATTTGTCTATACTGTATACATATCCGTAAATATTTACATACATACTGTATATATATAATTGTGGATATACAATATGTATATTGTATTGTTTTGAGCAGATACAAACCTAGGTATACATTTCCTTCAATAATTTAAAAATAATGCAAGATGCCTGCTGTGGTGGAATATGTATTACCGTGTTCACAAAGATGGCATTCTGGGCAGCAATGTGTGCTCATCTACAATAGCCAGAGAATCATTTGAATGACTGTCACATAGTCAGCATTGAGTCTGTGTCTCCACACACAGGTGAATATTATTGTCCGTTTTTAAGGGGATACATTGTAAGTGATATTTTCTGCCCAAAGCCTGCGAGGCAGCAATTAGTGAGCGGATTTGAGAAATAACAGACGAGATCGGGATAATAAGGCGCAGCACAAAGAGGAGCTGCGATCCGTTCACCGGCAGACTTTGTAACTTGGCACTGAGGCGATCACATTTAGACCCGATGTGAAAACGGAGAATGTTCTTTTTATTTTTGAAAAAGACGTTCGAACAAACAAAAGAAAAAAATTCAACAAAAGGAAAAAGTTGCTCTACATTTCTTGGGTATAAAAGGAGCAGGAGAGATTGTTCCCAGTAAATAGGGATCCAACTGTTACATACTGTCATTTCGCAGAAACCTGTTGCTTGAAGATTTCGTTTTGCTTTGTTGTTATTTCCGTCACTCGGACGGCGTCAAACAAGCAGCCGTAGAAAAGCTTGTTGTAGGCAATAAAGTGATCAGAAAAGGATTAGTTTTAATTTCGGGTTCCTCTGCTTTATATTGTGTTCCCAGTTTTTACCAGCCCCGCATTGGTAATCTCAGGCCTGGTTTCTGAGTTTAACGCAAAGTCTTTCATCTGCGCTATTAAACCTGTGTGCTTTGATTTGAAAGAAAGGCAGTGCGGGTTTATAAGATAAAGTTTAAAAAAAAGAGGTGTTTTTATTAGTCTCTAAAGAAAAAGCAATATGTTGATGCGAGCTGGTTTGGGGCCCTTAGTAATTTCTTTCTGGTTTGTTGACACGACGGGTGACACCGGTGACAAATCGGACGTCCACATTTATTTTATTTTTTTAATAAACTTTCACTAAATGTTAACCTTTTCACTGCTGACAAGTGGAGGGAGCCCTCGCTGTGTACATTGAAACTACTCAAAAATCCAGCCGGCCACTTTCTCTGAAAGGCGTCAGGGTGCGAGAGGTGCCAGGGTACCACTCCTTTTTTTTTTTATTTAAACATTTGTAAGGTCACATATTCGTTCTTTCTTTGTTTGTTAAGGAAGGAGGATTCAAAATGAGTCTCTCCAGTTCTGTTCTTACTGAAACGAAAACAGAACACACACATTTTGAACATGGTGTCCAAAGAGCTTTTGTCCACTCATGTAACCGGGTTGGGCTCTCCAGAAATATGGCACGGCACCAGTACCTTTTAAATACATCTTCCGTAACTGCTATTTTACATGGCAGAGCAGTGCATCACAATCCTGCTCGGCAGTGAAGGGGTTAATGGCACATCTAAAGCAGGTCAAAATAATTCCTTAAAATGCGAAAAGCCTTGTAAACCAGAACAAAGAGATGTATCAGTGCTACAGCAGAGAATATACAGTGTACCCCAGCACAGGCTGGGTAACAGTGATTCTATCAACTGTTTGAATACTGGAAGTTGAAGTCATTGCTCATTAAGGGCCTGTGTAAGCTTTGTTTAACAAGAAAGGTGATTTGGTAATCTTTCTTCCTGTGTCTCTCTCCACAGGCTCTTATCTACTTGTCTCTTTAATCTATATCTTGCTGCCTATCTGTTTATCCAGACAACATAATTCAAGCATAAATACGCCTACTCGATAACTTATTATTGTCTGCAATTGTGTATTTGCCGACTGATCACTGAGCAACGCACACAAACAAATGTACACACTCATTACTATCTAGTTGTGTGTCTGTCTTTATATTTGCCTATCTTTATAGTTATCTATCTATCTATCTATCTATCTATCTATCTATCTATCTATCTATCTATCTATCTATCTATCTATATATCGTTATAGTTGTTTTATCTCTCCTCTCTCTCTCTCTCTCTCTCTCTCTCTCTCTCCCCCCCCCCCCCCATAGGTCTGTAAATGTATATTCACAAGGATAATTAAAACAGTGTAATTGTTGAGGGAGCTTAAAAAGCACAGACGTATATATCATACAGTATATCACATTTGCTTATATTATAAATAAATATATATTTTACTCTATTAGGATATTATAATATACAGGTAATTGTACTACATATGATTGTAAGCTCTTTGGGACCGAGATGAACTTTTCGGTATGTTTACATTCATGTTTTATTCTCTTATCCCTGACGGTATTTCGGAAATCCTTACATTTTAAATTGTATGCTCTTACTATGAAGGGTTGTGTACCGTGTTGTTGCTATATATGAATATAAAGTAATTATAACAACACACATAATAAAGGAATAGTATGCATGTGTGTGTATTTCTATAAGTTATATACATATGCACATTTACCTAATATGTCTAATATAATATCTACTCTCTGTCTCTCTCTCTTCTCTCCCCCCTCTCTCTCTCTCTCTCTCTCTCTCATCTCTCTCTCTCTCTCTCTCTCTCTCTCTCTCTCTCTCATCTCTCTCTCTCATCTCTCTCTCTCTCATCTCTCTCTCTCTCTCTCTCTCTCTCTCTCTCTCTCATCTCTCTCTCTCTCTCTCTCTCTCATCTCTCTCATCTCTCTCTCTCTCATCTCTCTCTCTCTCTCTCTCTCTCATCTCTCTCTCTCATCTCTCTCTCTCTCATCTCTCTCTCTCTCTCTCTCTCTATATATATATATATATATATATACATATTCATATATATATATTCATATACATATATACATATGTATACCTTACTGGGAATCTTTAGTACATTCTTGAATTACACTCAAGTTTCTCCTAGAGATCTTGGAGTTCTGCATTGTCCCAGGGGTATTCCAGACATTTTCTTTGCCACATAATATCCACATGTATATCACTGCAAATAGATTGTAAAATGATGGAAATGATAATATGCAAATAGGCTTTGCATATTTCTATGTTCAAATAAATATGTTCTGGGCATATTTAGGCTGTTTTATATCAGAGCAGTTAGTAATAATCGCGTTTTTACACCACTATTTATGAATCTACGTCTTCGAGAAATAGAATCGTATATTTACCCGCTGGAAGCTGTTATTAATCAGTTACAACTCGTCTCTCTGGCAATGTGAGGGTTAACTGGAATGTAATTTCTAATGCAGGCATACATTTGTCTGAAAGAACAATCCACATTGCTAGTGATCAAGAAATAAAAAGGAGTGTGATTTTCTCAACGGGTGGGATAAAAAGGCACAGTCAAAAGCCACAATCCAATAATATACACTGTAATGCAGGGGCTGGGCAATTCCAGTCTTCAAGGGCCACCAACAGGTCAGGTTTTTTTTTTTATATCCCTGCTTCAGCACCGGTGGCTCAATCAGTGGCTCCGTCTTTCCTGAAAACCTGACCTGTTGGTGGCCCTCGAGGACTGGAGTTGCCCACCCCTGCTGCAGGGCAATAATGTCATTTTCCTGCCTGCTGCCCATCAGCCCTCAATGCATAGAGCATGGGGTGACATTGGTTAATACTTGCTTTACCATGCGTTGCAGCCCCCACTGGCAGTGAAAGGGTTTCAGCTGTCTGTATGGTAATCATGTAAAGTGCTACATGCAGGGATGGCAGCTCCTATAAATAAATGTTAATAACAATTATATATTGATTATTCTAATAATTACTGTTAACACCAGGGACTCACCTCTCTCCTCTCTCTCTCTCTCTCTTTCTGGGGACACAGGTTTTGGAAGGGAGAAATGCAGTGACACTGCCCACCTCCCGCTCAGCTCCAGTGGCCCTTTTTCCCCCAGAGGAATCTTCACTGTAACCCGTGATCCGGCAAGAGCCAACAAGTCACAGATGGATCTGCATCGGGCCGCTTTTAAGATGGAGAACTCCTCCTTCCTCCCCAACCCCCTGGCATCCCCAGCCCTGATGGTCCTGGCGTCCACAGCCGAAGCCAGCCGCGACGGCTCCATTTCCTGCCAGCAGCCGCGATTTGGGGTGCCAGTGTCAGTGGATAAAGAAGTCCACATTCCCTTCACCAACGGCTCCTACACTTTCACGTCCATGTACCACCGCCAGGGAGGTGTTCCGGGAGCCTTCAGCAACCGCGACTTCCCACCTTCCCTACTCCACCTCCACCCCCAGTTTGCCCCGCCCAACCTAGACTGCTCCTCCATCAGCATGCTGAACCACAGCGGGGTGGGGGCCTTCCGACCTTTCACCTCCCCCGAGGAGCGCGAGAGCTACCAATCCGCCTTCACACCGGCCAAGCGGCTCAAGAGCTGCCACGAAACAGAGTCCCCGCACCTGCGCTTCTCCGACGCTGATGGGAAAGAGTACGAGTTCGGATCTCAGCTCCCCTCGGGGTCCCCCGTGGGGCTCAAAGTGGACGATGCAGGGAAAAAACTGTTTGCGGTGTCCGGCCTAATATCAGACAGAGAGACGTCGTCCAGCCCGGAGGACCGAAATGAGAGGTGTAAGTACCATTTGATTGTTTTTTATTAAACCCAGTGCACCCTCGGTGTTGCCTAAATATCTCCCACTATGGTGCACAATGCACTTAGAGAGCTCTCACCAAAAAACATGCAGCGTATGGGGTCAGTCAGTGGTCAAAAAGACTTAAAACAAAAGAGTTGGGAAAGTGTGTGACTTCAGTAAGGTTTGCATTCTTTTAGCACTGGGGAAAAGTTAACCTGAAAATAAAGATCTGCACTGGAGCAGGCCTACGGCCTAGAACAGGGGTGGCAAACTTCAGTCCTCAAGGGCCACCAACAAGTCTGATTTTGAAGATATCCCTGCTTCAGCACAGGTGGCTCAATCAGTGGCTCAGTCTTTGATCTGTAGCAGGGATATCCTGAAATCCTGACCTGTTGGTGGCCATTGATGACTGGAGCTGCCCACCCCTGGCCTAGAATCATCGTCAGGATAAGTAACAAATACAATATTGCCAACATATAGTAAATATATTTGGGGGCAACAGTAGCCGTAACATTGCGCCCCCCTGAGACCAGTGTAACACCAGTAAATAATAAAGAAAGGGGGAATAAGTAATGCACACCACTGCACAAGAGAGGAAAATGTATATGTGCAGAACAAAGTAGAGCCAAATAATTGCACATCTCCAAACAACAATGTAAAACAGAAGGGCAGACGCGGTGGGACATATATACCAAGCTCACCTGGCGGCCAAACTGAGGATAACAAACGACACCAGATATTTATCAAAGTAAAAAGTTCAAATGCAATGGTATTCTTTCTTTGTCTTTGATAAATCTACTGCAGTTTTTTTGCTGTCATTTTGCAGACGGGAGACTAACCCTCTGCATATCAAGGGTCAAATGTACCTTTATGCAATCAAATTGATGCAGCTTGGATGGGCACATCCATGTATCAAGGTATTTCCCAGTTAGAAATTCCATGGGCTTGGTTTTTGGGAAGTGATTAGAAAGAAGGTAAATGGCACACACATTACCGTAGGGTGTATCAAGGTCTTCATGGCCGGCTCTTATTTTCCTGTACCATGATTTGAATGGGGTTTGGTGAAAAACCTGTTATCCCACTGGGGCAAAATGTAAGAAACTTGTTTTCATTGAGATATCCCATCAGGGTATATACCATTATAAAATCCCACAGGTTGGGGCACGATCAGAAGAGGCAATATTGGTACCTTAACACATTGACATGAGATGCAAGAAATGGGAAATGGCCAAGTCTCAACTTAATTCTAAAATGAAGGTTTTTGACTCTTTACACTTAGAAGTTGTTCTTTAATTTCTCTCGATGGGAAAATCTGCTGGGACTTGAAATATAAAACCAGGCCCGACTGTGCCTGTCTCTGACAGCCAGGATTGGGGGTGCTTCCTATGTTTTGGGGGGCAGTAGGCCCTTTGCACAACACCCGTTGCTGATGCCGGCACAGCATGTCGTGTGGAGGCTCCGCTGCGGACATGGCGCTGCGAATTAAGAAAAACCTCAATGTAGAGTCATTTAGCAAAGATACAGGCTCACTCGACAGCAGTGAAATGCATCCTGCTGACATTCTCAGCCGGCGCGGCATAAAAAATGACACACACACACGGCTCAGATGATAAAAGCTCCCCCAGGAGCCTACGGATATTTTTTAAACCAAAGCAATACTTTTATTCATTTTTTTCCCCCTCTCTCCTAGCGTGTAAATTTCTTTTCTCTCCTTAAAGTGAAGCTTTGGCTTTTCTCTTCTCCTCGATCTTCCGTGTTGGCGTGTCTTCCCGTTACGACGCCGCAGAGGGTAATTGAGATGTCCTGTCTCTTTCTCTCCAGTCAGAGCTACTTTCCCGGGCTGTCTGCTTGAATTAGACACTGAGTTAACTTTCCACTGCTAAAAAGGCTTCTGCCTAAGCTCTGTGTACCTTTTCCAATCTCAGCCGCCGTAAAAACCACCCTACCTTGTAAATCTCATGCTCAGTGCTTGTGAAATGCTCTCTGTAGGCCTTATCTTTACCTCACACCCTCCTGGGTTTCAGCTATCAGTGACCCCAACCACTTCACTGCCGGAGGCAGCTTTCAGAGCCTGGCATCTCACATCAACTTGTATTTCAGTAACACCTTTCACTTCCAATGCGCTACGCTTCTTCAGAGGCATTCATGCAGCCAGTACTGGGGGTGGCCCATCTCCACACAAGTTATTTCTCTTTGAAACAAGTAGCACAAATGGTACTTTGAGATTTACAACGTGTTTTCATATGTGTTCCTATTTAAATATATAATAATATTCCCTATATTCAAGCACAGAACCCCAACGTCATACAGACTCTGGAGGGGGAAAAGGAACTATATTATTATTACCTTTTATATGGGGGTAGGTAAATGGATTTGCCCAAGATCACTTAGCGATTGAACCTGCAAGCTGTACATGCATTGACACCGCCCCTCCTCTGTCCCATCCTGCATGGTGGAAGGGGTTATTTTCCTGTCAACGCAGAAGGAAGGGATGGAGGAAAGAGTACGGTTGTGCGCCCATCTGCCCAGGCTTGGCTAAGCCTGGCTTTTTCTATGCCAGCTTCATGTCCTGAATGTTTAATCAGTGGTTGTACAGAGGTGGGGGGTGGGGAGACACTTACTTATCACCCCTTGTATTCTTATGATAAGGTCACGTCTGGCATTACCCACCAGCCTCTTCTCCCTTCCTCGCCCTCACTCCTGGCTTCTGTGTGAGTGCAAAGTAAAGTTAGGGCCCTGGGAAACAACCCCATTCGCTAAAATCTGTAAATGAGTTGACTCCTGTGGGAAATTAGTATCAGAGAAAATGCAGATGTAAGGCATATTTTCACTGAAGTCCAGCAGTGAAAAAGTAAAATAAATAAAGATACAGTATATACATAGATAGAGAGATGATATATACGTGTATGTGTGGCTATATACATATACTGTATCATGTGTATGCATGTACATATATGTTTAGAAAGAGGTGTAGAATATCTAGAATATATATATATATATATATATATATATATATATATATATATGTAAAATTCATACAATTTGTGTATATATATATACACATGTACAATGTATATCATTGTGTGTAAAATAACATTTTCAATCTATATCCATCTTTATTATGCGGTAGTGATAAATCAGTCGGATCATCTTGTTCTCATGGGGGGTGGTGGTCTGGGGGCTCGGACGCCGTGATGTCATCTTAAAGGAATGAACATCCAGGAGTCTGTGTGTGTGGGGAGGGGGAGTGGTGGGGGGGGGGGGGTGTTAGTGAGGATACAGTGAGTAAGCGACATTCCTCCAGGAGAATCTTAGGATCCAGCTTCCTTCCTGACAGGCAAAAAGGTTGTTAAGATTGCAGAATGTTCAAAGAGTGGAGCAGCATCTTAGCCCCCTCAGCTGGTCTCCCTTCTTTAAGGGGTATTGTCCGGCCTGCTGGGGTATCTGGAACGATAGGAAAAAGCAAGGGTAATTCTGGGGGGGGGGGGGGATGGACCCAGCAGGAGGTATAAGATCACATACCGCAGGGTCCTTCCTGCGTGAGACCTGACGCGCTGCAGCCTGACTCACATCCCATGACGTAAATGGAACTTTTACCAGGGTATCGGAAGAGAGGAAGAATTTCGTTTAAATGCGATACCCACAGCTATAAGATATGTTTATTACAGGCATGAGGTGGGACTGTGAATATGGCTGTAGGGGATTGAGTAGAAGGTTGTAAATTATTATTAACCCCCCCCCCCCTATCCCAAAAATGATAGTTACATTACAGTTTTTTTATTTTTTTTTATTTCCCGCACACACAAAAAATGCAGCCGCTTTGCTACCGAGATAGAGAAAGTGGCACAAAAATGGGGCAAATTGCTTGTATTTTCATCTTTTACCCTTCTTTCTTAGTCGGCTCTTAATGTTTACCGGTTAATCTGTGCAGTGCAAAGCCACTGGCATTGAAGGGGGGGCGGGGGACACACACAGATTACTGCATCTTTAAGCAACAAAGTGAAAAAACAGGCACTTGTTATAACCCTGTTTTGCAGGCACAAGTGCAGTGATCGTCAAAAGGACCCCCAAAGTCACTTGGACACCATTTCCTTCCCCAGCATCCCCTCCCCTTTTTGCGGACCCCCCTCACACACAGTGAGACCCCCTGATTTTAGCGGCAGCCGCCTCGTGCACTTCCATCCCTGCATCCGCCAGCTGCCGTCCAGCGCTTGCGGTGCAGGCGAGAGCTTCATTTCCCGGCACAAGTGTTGTGCTAATTAGGTAGCCTGGCAGTGGACAGAGCAGTACTTAACCAGATGTTGCAATGGCTTGTCCCAGAGACCCGGCTTCCCTGCCTTCCCTCCCCCTTCACATCTCCTCTGGTTTGCAGCCATTTGCCCTTTCATGCCTGTAAACTATTCAACAGGGCAGAGAAAATCTCCTCTCTACCCCCCCCCCCCCCTATCCATTCCTACACCCCCCACCCCCCTTATCCCAGACCTGCTCCTCTTCTTATGCTAAACACCCAATTGTAAAGAAGAAAACCTTGGCTGGAAAATAAGAGGTTTTTTTTGGTTTGTTTTGGTTGCTGCCTCCTGCCTCACTTTCCCTTCACTCCCGCGGGCAGGGAAAGGGTTAAGCAGCTGCAGGCCAGTGCCAGCCTTCTAACGATAAACGGATCAGTATCAGACAGGCTGTAATTGCCTATATAATCATTATTATGTTCATTAAAGGTATTAAGCATGTTACGGCTGCTTAGGGATGGGGCAGTTTATATCACAACTCTCCGGCTAACAATTCCCCCCACCCCCTCACCCCTCCCGAACCTGATATTTTCTCTGTTTGTTCCTTTTTATTTCTTGTAGCTGTAAATAGAAGTCCCATTAACTTGGATGTGCGGGCGTGTGTACAGTGGGACGTTAACCCCGTGCTGCCCGTGTTGAGAAGGTTTATTCCTTCTGTCTCAGTGTCTGCGTCAAGGGTTTGGTTCCATAATTCAACAGTGTTGCGTGTGCCTGGTCATTGATGTGGTAGAGGGACCTTCAGCACTGGAGGGGTTAAGCCTCCCAAACGGCTGTGTACAGGAGGTAAGGGCGGGCACTGACTGATAACAACTACACTGAGTTTAAATCAGGAGAACAACTCCTTGTGATCTTGGGCAAATCACTTTATCTCCCTGTGCCTCAGGCTCCAAAAACATAGATTGTGAGCTCACCTGGGCAGGGACTGTGTCTGTAACATTCCTATGTGCTGCGTACCGCACGCTGTGCTGTAATCGTGACGCGCTTTGAGTCCCATTGGGAGAATAGCGCTATATGAAATAAAGTTATTGATGTTAACTTGTTGCATTTTGGGATGCTCTGAATGTGGGTTGTCGACAGCAGGGGTGCACAAACATTTCTGGTTGCACCCCCCTGTCTGCTGTCGCTCGCGCTCTCCCCCCCCCCCTCCTTACCGGTTCTCTGGCATAGGCGCTTTACCATGGCAATGCGTTGCCATTTGACGCCACGTTGTCATGGCGACACGTTGCCGTGACCAGGTAAGAGAGAGTTACAGAGGCCTCGCGCCTCCCTCTGCATTTAATTTAAATGTTGTGGGACGCAGCGTGGGGCCTCTGTAAACGCCGCGCCCTCCCCTACTGTGGTGCAAACAGAGGTACCAATATTGTTTTATTTTCACTCCCTGAGGGCCACTCATTTTGTATTTATTTGGGATTTATTTTAGAAAACCTCCCTTCTATTGTTTTCATGTTTATAATTATAGTCCACTACTTTCCTTGTGCCACTTTAGCCACTGGTCACTGTGCTTCAAAGTATCCAGCCACCTGACTCTGATTCTTTGCTTCTCACACTGGCTAGTGATATGTGGAGTGATTATAAGAGACACTTTGAGGAGTGGAGATGTCAGTGTATAACTACGTAACTCGTAGTCTATACGTTTCAATCTCTGTTATTAGTGTTTATTCTAAACTCATCTAGCACGAAATAGGTTCACGTGTGTGTTTGTGCGTGTGACAAAACCAAACACTGCGTATGCTTTGTGTGTGTGCGACTAATGTCTCGTGTGGCAACATATGAAGAAGTGTTAGGCTGTGTTGTGTGCCCGAGGTGTATCACATTACTTTGTTATGTGGACACACAGACACTGCACACACTGAGGCCAATTTATCAGGGTTGGTGATCCTGAAATATCTGCAGCAAACGTGTGTCAGATCTGTGGGGATCGATGCAAATGAGGAAGGCAGCGTGCAGCAACTGCATAACTTTCTGTATACAGCACATGTCCCTCACATCTGACCACTAGAAGGTTGTAGTTGGCTACATAACTAAATGCAGCAAACTCACCTGGTACATGAGGGAACTCCAGACTGTTAGGCTATCACCGCAGTACTTTGCAGTACCAAAATGAAAGCAGCCGTTTTTCCTAGGTGATGGAGAATTCAAATGTTGCTGCATTTTCTCTTCTTCATCTCAAAATGTCTGTTTTTTCTCCCCTTGTTTCCTAAGATATTTTTTTAAAGCGTTGGGTGTTTTAAATATGGCTGCCCTCTTGGGCATCACAGTGATGATACTGGGCCTTAGATTCAAGGGGTATATGTATCAAGGCAAAAGCAGCGCAAATCTGGGTTCAAAAACCCCAAAACAATGCACCAGATATAGCAAAGAAAAAAATCCTATTGATTTCAATGAATTCAAAGGATTGATATATATATATATGCTGCAGATATGGGTGCCCTGCAATGACTCCACATTTGCCTTGATACAGAAATGGAAAGCGCTCCAGATAGAGCAGACAGGAGCAGTAAGATTGCATGTTGTAGTGGACGTCTTTTTATGAAGAACTTCTGCTTTTCCAAGTGACATTTTGCAGCCGAAAGCTGCTTTTAATGCGCATGGCGCGGCCGGACTCTTTAAAGGACCCCTATGGTTACAGAGCTGCAGGAATGTAAGTGGGTATTTGATTTATGTCCTTCACCGTCTCCCCTCCACGCCGTTTTTATAACGGGCTTCTAGGAATTTTGTTTTATTTCATTTTTGTTATTTATGGCTACAGTTTTATTTGCGTTTTCCAATTTTGGATAGTTTTATTGGGGCCAGGTTATATATTTATCCGCTGCTTTATGTGCGTTGGAACTAATAAAGTTGTCAATAAAACAAAAAAAAATTGAAATGTGAAACACAAAAAATAGCCGTTAGGTGGATGTTACAGGGCAGCGCTGACATTATGTGACACTTCGGTGGTGCGCGGTTAGGAGAAGTACCATTTTCCTAGAGGTGCTGGTCTCTGAAGTGGGGTGGACCCAGCGGGAGCACGGTGAGAGCTGTACCTAATGCACCTCTAATAATAACGAATAAGATGGTTAATTCTTTGGTGCAGGAACCCACACTGTTTACATTCAGCGCTCTTGTTTGGAAGTTATTTTTTTTTTAACATGAAAAGAAATATGGGACCAATCGGGAATGCAAATACGGTGTGTCGAAAAGGATCCTAATGATGGTAGTCCGGGGGAGGAGAGGGCAAGCGTTTAAAGGCCTTAATTTCTACGCCCACCTATTCCCTGGACTGAAAAGCTTGCAATTTACTCTTTGGTGCCTGAGGCACATGTAGATAATATGGCTTTTTCAGGTCACCAGGAGCTGGGCTGAATCTCAGCGTGGGTGCTCCCAGTTCAAAGACAATGCCAATTACTATTAGGTAAACCCTTCCCTTTAGTAAACACGGAGATAGCAGCTGTTTCAGGGTAGATCACCTTCCCCTCCACCCTAAGGAGTGGGTAATCTTGGTGAGACCCCACAATTTTTTACTAAGGGTCCCCAGTTGTTCAGGATTAAAAAAATATAACCAGCCTGATGTCATTTCACATTGAGCTGCTACACGATTTCCCCCCTGAGACCACTGATGGTTTGCAGGCGCAACTCCTAGGTGTCTAAAATATTAATGAGCAATTTTAAGGTCACGAGGAGCGTGCTTCTTGCCAGTGTCACATCCACACGGCCTGAAAAGCGACGTGAGCTAATGGTGCCGCCTGACTCGCGCGGCCCGGCGAATGCATTTATTATCCGTACAAATTGCCTGCGCTTTTCGTTCTTTCATATCGGTCACTCGCCTCATTGTGAAATCGCCCGTTCGTGTTCCTGTCTTGTAAATGATATTGTAAAAATATAATGAATGTGCAATAATAGGTGTATGGTACAAATGTATATATATATATATATATATATTTGGCAGGTCTTTTAAAAATGGCGACCCCTGTGGCTTTTGTAGGTGCTGCTTGGTATCGCAGGCCAAATCACTGCTTCTTTGGAAGCGATGCAGCGTTCCTTTCTCAGTTTGCCATGACCCCCTAAGCAGACCCTAATGGAAGCTCTACAGGGCCTGTGTATACGGGAACACAATGAAACTTTTTGCCGTTAAAGTTGATACTTAGAGATGTATTCCAAACACCCGTCTCTAAGTGTCGATGAAACAGGGTACATTTCACCACTTTTCCCTTGCGTGCGTCAGCTTGTGATTTAGGGGACTGGTTACAGGAGGAGGCAGAACCCTAAATCCTATTTCTTTTAAAGCAGGGCTGGTCAACTCCAGTCCTCGCCACCAACAGGTCAGGTTTTCAGGATATCCCTGCTTCAGCACAGGTGGCTCAATCAGTGGCTCAGTCATTATGCCAGTGAATTGCTCTCCTCTCTGACAAAAAAAATGATGAAGACTTACATGTGGGGACGCCAATGCGGTCCTGATGAATAGGCTCTGCCAGTCCTGGTTTTGCTGCTTTCCACTAGTGCATAATCGTGTAGTTTTCCCATAGGAAAATCTATTGGGACGAAAGATAGAAAAACAGGCGTGGGTAAGCCTGCTCCAAACAGTCAGGATCAGGTGGACACCCTGAGCCTAAGTGGTGATCACATCTCTGCTGAGAGTAACCAGAGACATGAACCATTCTGCGAACAGCAACCACTAGCCAAGGGCCTCTCATTCCGCTCTCCTCACCCTCATTCTGCATAAGTTACCATCCGGCAATGGCCTGTAATATTATTCGGTCAATACCTTTGCCATGGAGATAAGGTCCATGTGGGACCCGTGTCCTCAGAAATCACTCACGGCCCAGGAGCAAGGAAAAGATGTCAATATCTGCGAGAAATGCTAATAATGGCTTTTAGTGATATCCAGTGACAGTTTGGCCAGAGGGACGGACGTCAAGGGGGGGGGGGGGGAAATGGGATGTTTGATACAGCGCAGGAAAGTTATCGCCGGTATCTGCCACTGACGGCGCCGTTTCATTTTTATTCTGCAGTGCCGTTGCCCATAATGCATTATGAATTTCTTAGTGATGGCGAGAGGCTGTCATAAGCTGGGTAAAGAACAGCAGCAACACTGCAAATCCGACCCCCCCCCCCCTGCTTCCCCCCCTTGCATCAGCGTAAAGAAAATGTCTAAATAAGTTTGTTTTGATGCACTGCACAATTTGCTGTTTGCGCGTGCATCAAATAGGAGAAACTTTTATTCACCTCACGCAGTTTGCTCAGAAAGTTTTTGCTATCGCAGACCCGGTGAAAAGGGGCAGCGTGACGCGCAGTTTTATACGACCGTTATTGATACTCAGATGGAAGAGACGCTGCGAGATGTAAATGACGCTGTTTGTAACTTCAGAATGGCATTGAGACATCACCCCGCTTGGATTCAGAAGGTGCTGGAGTTGTGTTTATTTTATTGAGTGCCTTATTGCAGGGAGTGAATGGGGCATCATTCTCCGTGACCCTCCTTGCCCTAAAAGCTGAGGTCCTGGGAGCCGGGGTCCGAACACATTAAGCAGGGACCTTGTGCTTAGCTGGTAGCAAGAAAGATTCAAATAGTAAACTTTTACGGTGGAACGGTTCCGGTGAAATCGCCATTCGGAGGTGGGAGAGCGGCCTACACTTTCCATGCCTTTTCCGGCCCCGGCGGCCACCTTCCATTGATGGCTTTATCTGCTCACTGCCAGAAAGGGGCTAGCATACAAGGGGTTAACGTCAGGCCTTGTCCTTCAACACCTACCCAGCAACAGTTTATTTGAAAGGGGCACCAAGATGCAGGACGCCCTTTAAAAAGGTGCGGATTGTTTTTATAATTTTGGTTTTGTCCTTTTACGCACCCGGCATCAGAACCAACATTTCCTATGGGGGAAACTGCAGCACAAAAGTGACAATTGCTTGCCTTACATCAGCGGTGCACAAACTGGGGGGCGGGAGAATTTGCAGGGGGGGTGCGGGCTGTTACAGAGGCCCCGCGCCCTTCCCCCAGGCATTTAATTTAATGCCGGGGGAGGCGTGAGGCCTCTGTAACCTCATTTACCTACTGGCAGCCGGCTCTTCGGCGACGCCACGACAACGCCGCGGGGTCATGTAATGCCACGCGTCGGCATGGCAACATGCGTCAAATGACGCGGTGGGGTCACGTGACGTGACCTGCAACGTCATTTGAAGCTGTGCTTTAAGGAGAGGGGGGGCACGAACGCTGCGGCTCCCAGGATGGGGGCCGCAGCTGTAAACGCTTGCGCAGCGCTGGCTTACATCATACAAGAAGAAACACTAGAGCAGGGATGGCCAACGCCAGTCCTCAAGGCCACCAACAGGTCAGGTTTTCAGGATATCTCTGCTTCGGCACAGGTGGCTCAATCAGTCCTTGCTTCAGCACAGCTGGCTCAATCAGTGGCTCAGATTGAGCCACCTGCGTTGAAGCAGGGATATCCTGAAAACCTGACCTGTTGGTGGCCCTTGAGGACTGGAGGTGGTCACCCCTGCACTCGAGTCACTGTACGGAGGCTTGTGTGGTTTATTAAAAGGTGACATTAGAAGGGCAGAAGTGCAGTGGAAATATCACAGCCTTTGATGCAGTGTAAATACGGTTTGATCCCCTGTGTCGGCAAATCACTTTATTTTACACGTCTGCAGTCCCCGGAATTAGATTGTCATTTCAGAGCAGGGATTTGTACTCGGAACTATTTGTAAATGAAAGTGTTTTTAAGAGGAAAAGTTGAATTGCAAAATAAGATGCACTTTGGAGCCTGTGACACATTGTTACATCCAGCAGCAAAGCGCCCAGTGAACTTATTCCATGGGAATTTATCTTTGTAATTAAAATAAAAACTGTCTTCTACCTTCAAAATAGTATCAGAAAGAGTTCGTTTTTCCCAATGGAGATGAGCTCTGTTATTTAAAAACTTGGACTAACCCGTATCTCCTCGTCCTGCAGAAGAGTGCTACATGTTTAGCCGCTAATAATTAATATACAGGCTCGTTGTCCGTTTAACGGATTATCCAACGCGTCATAATGCATTCCGCGGAGCGCGTTATCCGACGTTGAACGCGTTATCCGATGCTCGCCGCCACCGATTACCATTGGATCCGCAATCCGACGTTTTGCTATACGACGGCGGTTTGCGGGAAGGGATTCCGTTCGGATAACCAATGACTGCCTGTAATCACAAGATCCTTTTTAGAATGTTGCAGGCAGCCCTGGCACTGGCTAAGCTACAATGTATCACGCTCTCGTCTTACCTGTAACATCTTATTTTTCCTTGTTATTTTATTGTGTATGTACACACCAATATGTGTGGGTAAGCATACAATTCGCAGATTTTTCTCCTCAAACAATGGTTATTAGCATACTCCATCATTATTACCTATAATATATGTATATACATAATATTGTATATATTATGGTGCACGAACATTCGCACGTTTAGCACATTAAAAGGGCTACTCCCACATAGTGGGCAAAAAAGAACGTTTTGTGCCCATGCAGGAAGTGGATCAGAAACAGGCGGACACAGAAAAACAACAGGAACCAGGTGTTTTGCTGAGAATGCCTTGTGTGGGCAGATGTAGATACACAGGTAATGATATTTTTATACACTCAGGCAAAAGTAATATATAATTGTATACAATTACGTGTTTACATGGGAAGAGATACAGAAATATAGAACTAATGTACACTTTGGCCCAGATCTACCAAGGGGTGCTAAACTTTAGCACATTCAAATGACTGAGAGTTAAGGTGTGCTAAAACGTAGCACCCCATTGTGGATTTAAACCTTAATGCCTTGTTGTATATGTGGAAATGGTTGTTCGTGCTGTTTTCGACTGAAAAGACCCAAACGGCCACTTTTTCGATATGTACAATCCCCCCATAAACCCTTTAAAAAGTAGTTTTCTGTTCTGATTTATAGAAACTATATATTCTGTAAAATATTGGGTCAGAAATCTTAGCACTGTAATAAGCACATTTATGCTTCAATTAGTGTCTAAAAACAGAGCAAATTTTCATAATAAATCCCAATTATTTCAAAGACGGCTCTATAGCGTAATAAATATTATTATTATTATTATTATAGTAGTAGTAGTAATAATAATATAATAATAATAATAATGCCACACCATGCTCTTTTACACCATTACATTTTGACCATTGCACATGCATAAAGAGACAGCATGTATATGTATGTGTGTGTGTGTATATATTGATATGGATGTGTGGGCCCCACACACATGCACCCATAGTTATGCACACGCACACACCTATAGACATGCTCACTCACACATCAAGCTGGATTCACACAGCTCAGCAGTGCATAGAGGGGCCTGGCAGGAACGGATCAATAATACAGGCGGGTGATGGATGAGCAGAATCTGCTGACTGCTGACATGAGATATGGGTGGTGGGGAAGGATCCCAGGAAATGTGACACCCTTGTTTCGGGGTTTTTTGTGTGTGTGAGGGGCTAGATGAGGCAGTCACATTGCTCTACAGCAGGGGTGGCCTACTCCATCCCTCAAGGGCCACCAACAGGTCAGGTTTTCAGGATATCCCTGCTTCAGCACAGGTGGCTCAATCATTCCCTGCTTCAGCACAGGTGGCTCAATCAGTGCCTGCTTCAGCAGAAGTGGCTCAATTTAGCGACGTGTGCTGAAGCAGGGATAACCTGAAAACCAGACCTGTTGGTGGCCCTTGGGGACTGGAGTTCCTCACCCCTGCTCTAGAATTACCAGCAGCAGTTTGGTGCCTGCTCTCTGGCAGGAAAGGGTTTAAAGAAAGAACTTAACCCAACAATGCTGATTTGTACATAAAAGATCAAAATGAAAACAATATCAAGAAAAAGATTAAAACATTTTTTAAATGATATTGAAATATGTTGTTATTTTGATCAATTTAGTGCTCATGGCTATTCCAATCCTGACCGTGCCATTTGCTTAAGTTACGTATGACCTAATTACCTTGCCCTGCATTGAAGAACGTTACAGCAGGACTCACAGAAACTCACTTTCTTCCTCTCTCACCTGGTTTGCCCTCACTGACTATTCACCTTGTCCTCTCCTCTCACTCTCTCTCGCCTCTTTCTCTCTCTCCTCCCTCACTCTCTCTCTGCCCTCACTCTCTCTCCCCCCTCACCTATCTCTCCCCTCACTCTCTTTCCCCTCACTCTCTCTCCCCTCTCCCTCCCCTCACTCTCCCCTCACTCTCTCTCTCTCTTTCTCCCCCTCACTCTCTCGCCCCCTCACTCTCTCTCCCCCCTGACTCTCTCTCTCTCCCCCCTCTCTCCATCCTTGTGTCCTTTCTCAGCCCCCTCCTCCCGTTGCAATCCCTGCCCGTCCTAATCTCAAACCGCGCTCTTGTGATAAATGAATTGTAACGATAGAGGTCCCAGTTACGAGATCTGCCACCGTTTGCTTGTAATCTGAGAGACAGGTTTAGGGCTTGCTTTATTTAAGACGCCGGGGTAATTACATGGGAGTTAGCATATGCAGGCGGAGAGATATGATTCATTCTCCCAGGCACTGGCATGACACAGCTGTTTGTCGGATAAAATAGAGGAACCGTGTCGTTACAAAATGTTCCCCTTATTATACCTCATTAAAAACAAGCCTGCGATAAGTTAGAGCTGCCAGCAAATGAAATGTATTACCCCCTGTAAAAGCTGATAGAGGGTCTCCTGTGAATGTGTGTGTCCCTCTGGTATTGTCTGTCCCTTTGTTTACCTTTCATCTCTTTTTTTTTTGTGTGTTGTTGCCTTTTCCCCTAACAAACCAAGAGCATGAAAAATGATATCTATTTCTATTCTGGCTTTCTCTCTCTCTCTCTCTCTTTTTCGGACCCCGCCACCCTCCTTCGCATCCCTGGGCCCCTTTTCTGTATGTGTTTTCCCCCGGCCAGCCCTTTTCTTGTTGGGAGATAGCAGATAACATGCAGTGTGACCACAGCAATTAGCCGAGGCTTTCAACAAGGACAAAAGGGCAGATTTCTCCTTCCTGGGCTGGTGGCGACTTCTCTCCCTCACCTCTCTGGGAACGTCTCGGGCAGAAGCTTCTGCGCTTCGCTCGTACTCCCCCCCCCCCAATATTCTGGAGTGTCCTCATATTGCTGCCCGGCTCCAGCATATCAGGTAGGGTTTCTCCAAACCTATCCAGGGACAACCAACAAATATATCCCATACATATTGAGATGTTGCCCATTCACTGTTAAGAAGAGTCACTGGCTATTCTGTATTTCTAAACTGCGGTTCGAATTGTCTTGTATTCTGTTCGAAGTTTCTTTATTTGGTATCATTTTGCATTCTCTAGGTACCTATTCCCAAAAGATCTAGGTCCCAGGTACCGTTGACCCCAACGAATTGCATTCTAATCCACAGATGCCGAGCAAACAGACAAAAGAAAACTCAACTCCACATTGTGATAAAAAAGAGAGAAAAAGTGTTATGATGGGAAAATGCAGTTGAGTTATAATTAGGGATTCAGGTTTTCAGATTTAACACACCAAAAACCACAAACGAAACACCACCAATCAATCATCTTATACTTCCGGATATAACTGATAAAAAAAAAAACAGAACTCGAGCTTCATTTCCTATTGAGTTCCACTTTCTGTGTCAGCTCAGCCACAGGTAGGTGAAAAAGTTAAAACAAGGGGGTTTAAGGAAAACTGAAAAAGGGCACCGATACAAAATGAATTTAACTGTATCAGAGTTTTTTTTCCATTGTTAGCACTGAGTTTTACTAGAAAAGGAAAACGCCATAAAGAAAAAAAAAATCTGAATGTTTATTTTTCCAAAACCGTAAAACTAAAAGGCAGAAAATTCTATCTATAGTGTGAAGCTTGTACTAAAAGGGCGCTGGAGGAAATATCTACTTTAACAGTCATTATTATACACAGCCCACCCTTATTCTGGTGGGAGCATCTGAGACAGGAGCAACACTAGGATTGGTTCCTGGTAATCTGGAGCAAAGAATAAAAGCTAACTATGTAACAGTTACAGTGACCAAGACAAGTCATTCCAACCCTACCAAGATTATACTGTTATTGTCATTAATTATGATGTCACAAAGCATTTCCCTAGCATCATAACACAGAGAGAAAGTGGTGTATATACAACCTGTGGCGAGGGATGGATTACATGGTCAAGTGGTTTAATGACTAACCTATGATGACTGCTTTATCACCAAGTTATTGTGTCTCGGTGCAGTGCCTCGAAATGACCAATGGACACTTGACATTAAAAGCACTTCTTGTGAGCATCGGAACTGCTAGAGGTTAAAAAATATAGAGATGCATATAGATATATAACTTTCCGAGTTGATGTAAAAGTATAAATTGATTACGTTACATTGTTCCAACTTATCTTCCACTGGCACCAAAAGGTAAAGTGGGAAGTGGTCATATGGAGAATGAGTGAATGAGACTCAGTTGAAGTTGGACCTGACAAGCCGGATCCTCTACGTTCCTGTTTCAGATTCTTTATTTCCGAAGAAGAATTTGTTCTGCCTGTGATACCCGTACTGGGTACTGGTCACATGACCTCTAATCTCACAGGAAGAGGGAGCAGCAGTGCATTGACTGTGGGTGGTGTGGTGGAGGTCTCTTTTGCATGACCTTTCATGGCATGGGGCAACAGACCTCACAAAAGGCTGGATAAGGCCGGCTTCCCCGAAAGGCGCTGCTTCTACATAATCTGAATGACGAGGCACTGGGGGGAAACCATTGTGCAGTCTTCTTTTCGGAGGGGGGCTGATGAGGGAGGATGAGAATGGATGAGGTAGGGACAGGAACTGCCCCACGGAGAAAAAAAAATGTTTTTGAATCACAATCGGCTTTTAAAAGCTTTTGTTGGAGAGGGAAGAGAATGTGCAGTCAGAAGAAGAAGGGAAAAACGAGGTTAGGGAGGGAGGTTAACCCTTCACCTCCAAGGATAATCAAATCCAAAGATCCTGTGACTATGGACACTGCCTCTGTAAGTTCTAGGCAAAATAACACAGTTGCTTAGGACAAGCAGAAGTCCAAGGAGTCCAATTCACACCAGTTTTACTTAGCACACATGACTATTTTCATGTATGTAGCACCAGCTGTGTGCGTAGCGCTGTACAAAACAGACATTAAATCTGAGGGAATTAAAAACACAAAGCAGGTATAAGTACACCACTTACATAAGCAACTGGACTCCTGTCGCCCAAGAGCTTACAATCTAAGTACTCTCCTAGCAGCTTGATAGTTTTGATAAAACTGATGTGCCACAATGGATATATTTACTATTATTCAGTTTAATTCATGCAATCTGTCCATCAAACCGCCTGGAGTTGGGGACTAGTAACATACAGTATGCAATGAATGCTCCTCTCGCACCGTGGAAGTGGATTTTGGGCCACTAATATATTCCTGCATACAGCCCTTAGTTAAGTAGTACCCCCTCTAACTCTCTATATATAACGGTTACAAACCTTTGCTACATTGCAGGAATTGTTAAGACAAGTTTCTGCCAGTCTCCTCCCGGCTGCATTGAGCTAATGTCTGTTTCCAAGCAGAGTGAGTATCAAGAGTGGTTCATATTTCAGCCTCTTAGATTTACAGCTGTACAGAAATGAACATACCTCTGCTGGTCACATTAAAAATGGCTGCCCCCACTTGCTTTTCTTCCTTTGTTATTTTACCCACATTTTAGCCTTGCTGGTCCAGTTATTTTATTCCTTGAAGGCTAGAGGGCAAAGTATCCAAGGTGTTAAAGTATACTAAATAAGGAAGAATCTGTGAATAGGGTTGCCAGGTGTACAGTATTGAACTGGACTGTCCTGTATTTGGACACTGTGTCAAGTAAGAAATGAGAGGTAATACTGGACATGTATGTATCCGGTATTTCCTCTTTGAATATAGTGACCTGACCGGCTTGGGGGACCGCAGGATTTCCCTGAGCAGTGAGAGAGCAGGGCTGTTCCTAGGGGGCTGGGCAGCTTCCTCCATCCTGATTGGCTGCTGATGGGTAATGCAGTCAATCAGGAGAAGATGTCAGGCGCCTGGGGCCAAAGAGAGGAGGAAACAGCATGGAGCTGAGAGAGAGGTGTGTGTGTGTGTGTCTCGAACATGTCGCACCTTTCACCATTGTGTACAGTTTTTTGGGGGGAGAAGCCACCTGGCAACCCTAGAAACTGACATAAAATGAGAGAGGACGTGTGTCCATCCCATTACAAACCACTCCTTACCTATTAAAAAAATAAAAATATTCTAAATATTTTAGACATCAGGTAGTCTGCTTATCAAAGTCTCCTGGCTGCTAAACTGTGCAGAAAACAGCACCAGATTATTAAAGAAAATTAAACCCTTTGACAGCAGTACGATTTTTCTTCCTTAGGCAAATCTGGGGTTAGCCTGAAGCTCCAATAACAGCCAAAGTACAGAGATAAGTGACTCATTTACCGACAGAGAATGAGTGCATGGAATTGGGCGTCTGTTCACCAGATTGGTCACACGAAAACATTCTGCCGAATATGTAATCGCTGGTTCCGTGCGTGACGTGATCACTCTCCGTGCGCATTTTTAATAAATGCTCCGGAAAATGCAAAATGGTTCGAGATTTCGAGTTGTTCAGATTAATTCACTTAATCTCCCATGCAAAGTGCGTGTTAGCACTGCGCGCGGCGTGTTCCTGTTCTGATACAGCCTTGTTCCCCAAGCCTGGGAGATAAAGGGACGATTGATCATTTTCTTTTTTGTTTGGCTTCTGTGATTTTGTACATCAGTCCCAGACAGGCGTTTTATAACATCCCTTGGACTTTGTGTTAAAGGGCTCGTTATCTCTGGTATGAAAAACTGTCTGCAGACACCAAAAACAATGTTCAAGATAAAACTAGTAAGATACATAATTTTTTATTTATTTTTTAAATGACAAAATTAGCTGTTTTATTGTTAGTTTTCGGAGCAGCGAATCTGTTTGTTGACGGTTTATTCCGACCCGGACACGCTGATTTACAAACTTCTATGGGGTTAATAAAGTACTGTAGCTTTTACTAACCATTTTCCCCCCTCAAAACCCTGCACCTATTTTAAGCACTAATGTGGTTTATATAAACCGGTGTTGGCCTTTAGTGCCTTTAAAAAGAAACCAATTGTCTTTAAACTGTGGGAGTTGCTAAACTCACAGGCCTTTGAGAAATCCTTTCCCTGCTGCTCTCTCTCTCTCTCTTTTCCCCTCTCCCAGGCAGCTTTCCCCCCCTCTCCCCCCATTATTTATTTAATATCTTGTACCGTAAATAATGGTAACTTTATGGTTATTAGGGAGCAGGTTACGGTACAAGCCGTCAGCCCCCTCCCAACCCCCGCCCGGCCTGCCTTCAAAAGGAGCAGTCCCAGCACAAAATGCTGTGATAATTGGTTTACTGCTGTGCACTGGGCCTTTTTTATTTTGTATCTGATTTGTCTCTTAAGCCAGCGGAACGTTGTCCCTTCTGCAGGAGAATGCGATCAGCAAATTAGAGTCTGAGCGTGGACAATGTGACACAGAAGTGCTGGTTATTCTTTCATTCTGCTCCCGCTCCCCCTCCCTCTGTTCTCACTTTTCTTCTTCGCCTCAGCGCCTGAAATATACACCAGGGCTGGTCTTGCCAGAAATCAAGACTTCCATCACATTTACAATGTGTGTGTGTGTATGTATATATATGTGTGTGTGTATATATATATATATATATATATATAGATATATATGAGAGAGAGAGAGAGAGAGAGAGAGAGAGAGAGAGAGAGAGAGAGAGAGAGAGAGAGAGAGAGAGAGAGAGAGAGAGAGAGAGAGAGAGAGAGAGAGAGAATATTGTACGCTCTTGGAGTAACAGAATTAGTATTTATTGATATGTTTAGTGATTTCTACTTGACATTTTCATGCTTACTAATTTCCTTAATCAAAGATTTTACAGCCTTAGGTCAGTCAGAGATGGCATTAAGTCTGAAACTTTAATCTCCCACTTCGAAGACAGGGCTATTGCCAATCATTTTCTCTTTACAGTTGACCAATGTTAGAGTTCTTTATAGAGGACAGCATAGTGTATGGTGCTCTGCATACTATCATTTCATGAATGCAGAATTCTCGGCTCGGGTCCGCTAAGCATTATATTATCACAATCTGCATCAAATCCACTTTTCTCCTGGACCAGTATGGCAACTAGAACTTTGAGCGACGCTATACCGTGGCAAATGCAAGAAAACAAAGTCAACTCATTAGCTCGAAAGACAATTGTAAACCTGGCGATGAAGTTTCCTAGATGAGCAGCTGCCAGGCTAAACATGCATCTCCTTACATTATATAGAAGTAGGTTATCAGTAGGGAATTGCCCACTTTCGGATCGTCACATGGTTGCACGATGGCATGCAGAGATTTGGTTAGAGCTAGGAAATCACCCTGTTTTTGGTTATCCAGTGGTAACCAAACTCCTGCAGTGCATGTAGAATTACGTGAGGATGGGGATAAGCCCAAAACAAACAGGAGAACCCCCTGTTGCTCCTCCAATCCCTCGAGCAGCTGTGTAGGTAATTAATAAAAAGACATAAACGGAACTGTGAATGGGCCAAAGTCCCAGAGAGGGATGATAAAGGCAGAAACAAGGATTTGTGCTGCATGTTTGAATGGCTTTAATTAGATGTTCCCGTACCCTCTGAAGATTGCTCGACTGTTGTGGTAATCCAGTTACAGCAGTTGCCTTTCATCTCTCCCCGAGCTAGTCCGATAAGTGCTGGAGTTGAAGCTGAAACAAGGTAACACAACGTGGAGTGAGAAGGGGGGTTGGGGCAGGACTGGGCTGGGTGACAGGGATCAGGACCAAACCTCTGTGGGTGTATGAAGCGGGAAACAATAGAGAAAATGTCAATAAGAAACTCAGAAATTGATACATCCCATTGTTACATGAACCCATGGAACATGATTGCGCCGTTGTGGTTGAAAGTCCACTTATTTAACAGAACCAGTCAGTACCATTCATTTTTTAATAGGTCTTCATTCAGTGTTTGCAACGATTTACTTCACCCGATAGCCACTCCTCTTACCACATGCACTTACTAGAAATACAAAACAAAATCGAAGCACAGTATTTTGATACAGTGACTTTACGATGCATACTGTTAGTCTTTTTAAGGACGAAATGTCCCGTTTTGCAGCTGCCACCTACATCCCATTGTTATTTTAGGGATACTGACCGTGGTTCATCTATTAGTCAGGGATAACTGAGAACTCCCAGTTACAGCAGTAACATCACCTATACCGTGATCTCACACATACAAAGTATCTTTGGAGAGAAGGAACAGATTGGATTTGCAGCATTGGCTCCTTGTGACCTTGAGCAACATGCTTCCAAGTGTCTGACTGTAAGCTTCTCCTTGTGCTTGTATTATTAACACAGTGTATGCTGGTGAGATGTACAAATACACAAAGAGTGTTTTATGGAGGATATTGTGGGTTCACTTCTGTCAAAATATGATCTATGTTTATGGACTTTCATGAGATAATCCTTTTACATATACATGTTATGATTCTTTGTACCTGATAACACGTAGGCACCCCTAATCAATTTCCTCAAGAGTTTACAATCTGATATTTTACTTCTGAGCTGGTTCCAGTGACATTGGCCAAAGTTTAACAGATCCAGGTTTCGAGATCGAGGGAATGTTTTATTTAAAGGTCATGTTTGCTTTCCTGTGATATTTTTTTTATCCAGCTTCAGCTGGTGGTCCTGAGAGCTGTGCTTATCCCATGCAGAGAAAATTAGGAATGTCTCTAGCATGATAGTTATTGCAGAAAGAGAACAGCAGGGATTCTAGTAAGGTAAAATCATAGCATTTCTTCCACAAAATATGTAATCGTTACAATTTAACTCTACGTAAAGCACCCATTTTAGGCATTAAAAATAATCTGATAAAAGGAACGATAACGATACTTTTTAATCACCGTTTTATTGTTTCTAATATAATAATTAATCAGATCGAGTTCTCACCAGTAACAATTTCATTACACAATGAGTCCTCTATGGAACATAGTAAAAGTCGGAGAAGATTTGCAGTGGCAAGGAAGTGATGAAACTGATTCGAGTCTCTGTAACTTGTGGTAATGGACGTTTCACTGCAGCAGACAACATACTGTACTATTACATTGTAAGCTCTATGGAGTAGATACTTTACTCTATGGAGTAGATATTTTGCTCTATGGAGTAGATACTTTACTCTATGGAGTAGATACTTTGCTCTATGGAGTAGATACTTTGCTCTATGGAGTAGATACTTTGCTCTATGGAGTAGATACTTTGCTCTATGGAGAATATACTTTTTTGCTCCTGTACTTGTTTGTTTCTATTAGTCTTAGTTCTTCTGTTATATATCTAATTAGGGGTTGTGAAGCGGGGGGAAAAAAGGAAAGATTATTCCGGCGCTCGTTTACAAATGCCAGGTGATCCTATTCCCCCCACGCGGTCTAAGAAACGTATCGGGGCAGCTCTCGTCTGCTCCTCATCCTGTCAGGAATGATTTACCCACGGAAGGTTGAAAAGGTTTCCCAATCCGGAAAAATGAAGGCGGAACGGGAAGAGGTCCCAGAGTCGAAATTAGGAGCGACCTCCCTGCAGTGCCTCCCCCTTATAAACTGTCTTGTAAAATAATTTCCCTGCTGTGTGCCTATGTGTAATGCACGTTAAAATGACATACTGTATTCACTTAAACATAATGCAGTCTATATACTGTATCAAGGCAATTATGGAGTTGAATTGACTCAGAAAGGGGACATTTTTAACTTGTGCCATCAGTGTTCCAAGCTACTTTAATTAGCAGAATGTTAACAGGACCAGTTAAGTGTTGCACGTAGTACAATGGGGTGTATCAATTTCAGCATCTTTGCCCTTCATTTGTTTCCTTTACTTCTGCATCAAAAAACTCTGCCAAGTTTAGGGTGGCAACCCCCCCCCCCACCCCCCTTCTCCTCCCCAGCCTTAACCAGCATGAGGCTTAACAAAGTGTTAACAACTTCATTTGACAGAGCTGAAGCAGAACATATTTCTACATTCAAACATTGTTGTTTTTTGTGTGTGTTGTAAAGAGAGAGGAGCTTCAGGGATGTTTAGCACAGAATACAAAAAAAAAAAAAAAATGAGATTTCTATCCACTCACCCTTTCTTCTGCAAACTTAGCTGCCAAATGGCCCTCATGCCTCTTAGGCCAAACTATGGCCTGTGTTCTGACCCTTAAAACTCGTCTTTGCGAATGGATCAAATTGGAAGTTTCTCTCCCTCCCTCTCCTCTCCTCCCTTCCTGCCACCCATCTGGGAGTCCTTGAAAAGAAGACACTGAATGCTCTTTTGTGTGGATTTGCCTTTTTTTGTATTCCTCTTAAGCTCACGCTTGCCTTGAGAGTGTGTATTTTCCTTACTGGGAGGGGGCGAGGGGGAGGGATGAGATATAGGTACAGAGCCCATGTTCTTAAACCATCTGTGGCCAAGGGCTGCCCATTGGAGCTGAAAAATTAAACAGCATTCTCAATTAACTGCACTCCCACCGACTCCCCCTCCCACCCTCACTGTGCTCCCTTTTCATTATCAGGTCTAGGAAACAACCCAAAAAACGGTTGGATTTGACTGTAAACCCCTCTTGTTTTGGATAATGGGTGATAGGAGGAATGGTAGGAATGGATGCAGCTTGGGTGACTTTTTAGGAATGTACTTCAATTAGCATACTTCATCACTCTCTCTGTCTCTTTCTCTCTCTCTGTATATGTGTGTGTGTAGTATATATATATATATATTTATATTATAAAAAATTATATATACATATGTGTGTGTGTGTGTGTGTATATATATATATATATATATATATATATTTAATATATTAAATTAGCATACTTCATCACTCTTTCTGTCTCTTTCTCTCTCTCTGTATATGTGTGTAATATATATATATATATATATATATATATATATAAAATAAAAAATTATATATACATATGTGTGTGTGTGTGTGTGTGTGTGTATGTTTATATATATATATATATATATATTTAATATATTCAATTAGCATACTTCATCACTCTCTCTGTCTCGTTCTCTCTCTGTATATGTGTGTGTGTGTAATATATATGTGTGCGTGTGTGCGCGTGCGTGCGTATGTATATATATATATTTATATTTATAGATATAGAAAGACAGCAGAAAGACATGGCTGGAAAACAGGCTTATTTGAACTGCTTCTCAATCAGTAAATGGAAGTCACACTCACTAACTCAAAGTATCTGACTCTTTCAGATAAAAAGAGCTGCAGTCGTATTGGTGCCTTGTTTCATATGGGAAAAAGAAGGAATATATATTCAGGAGGTTATTGATTCAACTGCAATAGTGAAGATTTGAAGTCAATGGAAAGCTCTGTGCTGTAGTTCCCCCGATCGGCACTATCGTGGTTTCATTTTATTAGACATACACAAATCTTAGCGATCGCAAAACCCAGAACCACAACATTTCTATATTTATTTGTGTCAGTTGGAGTATTACTGGGAAAGTAACCAAATACACCACAATAAACAAAGAAGCCCCAATGCTCATCCAATGTGACATATTATTTTACTTTACATTACGTTACTTAGTTTTTCCTATATTTTTTATTTTCATAACTTTGGGTTATTAAGTTTAATAATATGGCCGAAACATGTCCAGCCTGCGACCCCTCCACAGCAAACCCTATCCGCAGGTTCCACACTACCTATTTTATAGGGTGTCTTTTGTATTCCTTCCATTGCATAGAGAGAACAAAATAATAATATAGTCATATTGTGTTGTTCCCTCTTCTCTCTATGCAATGGAAGGAATACAAAAGACACCCTGTAAAATAGGTAGTGTCTGCTGTGGAGGGGTCGCAGGCTTGACATGTTTCGGTCATATTACTGTATTAAACGAAATAACCCAAAGATATGAAAAGAAAATATGTAGAAAAAACAAAGTAATATAATGTAAAATAAAATAAATTGTCATATTGGATGTGCATTGGGACATGTTTTTTTATTTTTGTTTTGTTAGACCAACAATGGTTTCCAGTAGACCAGCTATCAGAACTCACAGGCCCTTCTTCAGGCTAAGGGAGCTATTAAGCAAGTCACAGAATTCAGTATATATACAATTTGTAAGAGGTGGATTTACAGTTAGATCTGGAAGAGGAAATGTACACGAAGCACTAAGTGAAAACACCTATTGTAATATTCCTTATTATATAAGTATACTACAGACAGACAGAGTCAGTGGAGACACATACACATATATGTAAATTTGTAAGCAAACACACATATACATATTACACATATATGTAAATTTATAAGCAAGCACATACACACACACACACACACACACACACACACACACACACACACACACACACACACACACACACACACACACACACACACACACACACACACACACACATAAAATTGGATTAATTAAACCATTAATTTCTGCAGTATTCCAGGATGCCCATCTCTATTAAATCCATTGTTTTTGCTTTAAAATAACTAAATAAATAAAGCAGATTTACGAATTTTAGATCTAAATAATCCCCTTCCAGTACATTTCTGTGGTGTAGAACCCCCGAATCTCAGTCATGTGACAGCTGTGCTTAAGTAACATATGAAGTACAATGTGTATTCCAAAGGCTACCAACAAAGGAAGATGTCGGAGCAATACACACTCTGCCATTGGGATGGTAAACACCATGAGGTGGGAGTGGCAGACTGGATGGGCTTTAGTCTCTTTAATCTGTCTCCCTATCTCTTTGCTGTGGGGGGTCCCTAGGTCTCTTCCTCGCTGAGTTATTATGTAACTGTTATTTTCTAAGAGGATATGAAAGACAAAGCTGCTTTTCTCTCAGTCATAATTGGAGTAGGTGCAAAGGCCAAGATTCACTAAATGTTAACAAAAATGAGAAAATGTGTTATGGTTGTGTAACACAGTTTTATTTATTGAGCCATCTTTCCTGTGGCCTGTGGTAAAGCCAGGATAAGGGGCTTTTTGCAGCATCAATATAGCTGCAATATTTGTAATGCAGTGTATGCAAATGACTTATTCACTTGTTATCCACAAAAGTCCAATATCTGCTGATACCTGGATATACGCTCCCAAAATGAACTGATTTTGATTTCTTACTGAAGCCTGGCGTTTTGACCTATCTTGTATATATATATATATATATTATTATTATTATAATTTTTTTATTATTATTATTTTTAAATGTCCAGTTTATACATAGGTAAAATAACCTAAACTAACTAGGTAAAATAAAGTACATAAAATAAACATTATAAAATATTAACCCCATAGTAGCCTAAGTGACCAGCTGTTATTCATTCATATTGATGGAGGTTTTGTCTGTTGGGATGGTTGTGTCTAATGGGGGTATGTGCCCTAGGGTAGGTGATTAGGCCCCACTGGTGAAAGGGAGGTGGGGTAGGGGTGGCGGGGACTCATTAGCCATAGGGGCTAGGGTGGCATTGCCAAACAATGCCTCTTTGGTATGCATGGTGGGGGAGTTAGTGTAGTTGTGTGGCTTTTATGTTTAACCCCTTTACTGTCTGAAAACCTTCCTTTTCTATGCATTGGACTCCGATCAGATACCAACAGGATTAAAAAACATTCCTGTTGCAGGATACAGTAATGATAAGTATTACCCTATAGTAGCCATAAATTGTATTTCCATGTACATATTTGGTGTTATTTAGAAAATTGTGATATTGCGGTTCTCTTAAATGACTTCCAAAAATCCACAGGCAAATGAGGTAATTAATACACAGTCATCGTGCATATATAATCTAAAGAAATATCCTGGTAACCTCTTTTTTGATAAATGAATATGGTCACCAATTTAATACACTTTAGTGAATATTGGCCAATGTGTGTTTTTGAGGCCTCAGAATTTGTTATTCTCAGAGGCTCCAAATTTTGGAAACCAAACCGGATGCTTTATAGATGAACTCCCAGCTCCCGGGATAATTCAGTATATCTCCCTTCCAACCCCTGTCTGATGGGCGTGCACCTTGGATTAGACTGGGAAAACTCCAATGAATTTAGTGTTATCCCGGTGATGTGAAGTCAGGGTCCGCTGTGCCCCTAACTTGTCATGTATGGGGATTTAAGTCTACAAACGGGTGAAAAACCAGAGCCAGGATTACCAGATAAATCCCTATTGAAAGGAATCTGATTTTTTTTTCTTTGATAAATGTTGTACTACTCTACAGCTATGACATTGTGATAAATACAACTCTCCCCTGGTATCCTAAATATTGTAGATGTATAATAATACAGCATGCAAAATAAGGCCAAAAATGCAATGCACCAGATGCAGCGATATTAACTACTCTGCTGTCACACGGGCCCCTCTACTAACCAAGGGGTAAAAATAACCCACTATTCAGTGACAGAACCCCTTCTGCTCTCCAATATTCCACCCCTATTTCTACTATTGGGGACATGGGTAAGGGTGCCTGTGCTTATAATAACCTTTTACCGACTGGCAATGTGATTGGCTCTTGTTCATTCCTGTTTGCTCTTCCACGCTCCCCAAAGCCAGAGGGGACAACAGGTTTTGGGATAACATAAAAAAATCCCTCTAGCCCAGGGGTGTTCAACACCAGCCCTCGAATCATCTCCCCACACCTAACAGGTCAGGTTTTCAGGATATCCCAGCTTCAGCACAAGTGGCTCAATCAGTCTCTGCTTCAGCACAGGTGGCTCAATCAGAGGCTCAGTCAAAGACTGAGCCTCTGATTGAGCCATCTGTGCTGAAGCTAGGATATCCTGAAAACCCGACCAGTTAGGGGGGCTTGAGGACTGGAGTTGAGCACCCCTGTTCTAGCTATCATGGGCATTGATTTTCTGCCTGAGCCTAATAATGAGAAGTTGAGGCAGAGTGTTTAAGGTTAATACCATGGGGATGGTTATTAAAGAACTGCGAGCGACACCTGGTCCCTTATTGCCATAGAAAACAGCCTGGTATCTCCAGATCCGCTTTGCTGCAAGATCAGCCAGCAACAGCTTGCCCGGCAATGGCTAGATTGGCATGTTCCCTGCAAAGAAGACTAGTTATTATGTATTTACCAATAACAATACAGCATTATTATTATATAGCATTCCAAGGTCCAGGTGCGCTAAAGGGTGCTAGGCATTCGCACACCATAGCTCACATTCAAACGAATAGGTCTGAAGACGTGCTAATGGTTAGCACCCTTTAGTGAATGCAGGCCCTAGTGTATGCTGCATGTTATATATCATGTCTAGCACATCAAGCGCCCCTGAGACCCGGCGATGCATGTTCCAATCTAATCTGAGTCTCCGCTCACTTAACTCTTTCAGTGCCAGGTGCTTTGGAGATCATTGCGTTCCCGGCCCTTCTGAGTGAAGAAACGATAAAAAAAAACATTATAGCTAGACATAGTTTTATTTTGGTGATGGCTTCCAGTATATTGCACGTTAAAAGTATACATTGTAACTTGGAGCAGCACCTTTCTATAAACATTTACTTTAGTGTTTGCTGTGATGTGAGGGAAATCAAAGTGTGCGTCTATATAAACATATATAAATATGTTATAATCATCTTCAACTGTTGCAATCCACTGCTGGATGAAGGCCTCCCCAATGATCTCCCAGGTATTGCGGTTGCAAGCCTTACTTCTCCATGTTGCTCCAACAATTTTTTTTATTTCATCCTCTCATCTTAATTCTGGTCGTCGTCTTGGTCTTTTAATTTGCCTTGGAAACCAGTCGGGTACCATCTTCAGTGTTCGACAAATCACCCAAAAATCTACTCGCCCAACCAAAAAATCTACTCGCCACCTAGTCCCAACCCCGCCCCTAACCGCGCCCCCAACCCCGCCCCTAGTCCCGCCCCCACCCTAGTCCCAACCCTGCCCCTAGTCCCGCCCCCAACCCTAGTCCCGCCCCCAACCCCACTTTAAAATAAAATATATAAATAAAATAAATTTAATACATTCCTATTCAGAATAACATTCGTTTTTGACAT